>NW_019737093.1:133464-136857 GCF_002891405.2 Cryptotermes secundus | reverse complement strand
TTTCAGCACAAAAGTGCCATCTTCAGGTGCTTTTCGTTGTACGTCAAACTACTTCATTGCATGCCCTGTTGTCTTTATACTAAAATATATACTCGTCATACATATTGATAAATTTTAAATATTAAAAATATTAAAACTGTTCCAGGATTTGTCATCCTTATGTCGTATCTCAGTACGCGAGCCACACCTATCTTCCTCTATCGGAGCATTCTTCCTACTTTCGTGTGTGTATTGTGCTTTGTGTTGTGTCTTGCTCCTGTGACTGCGTGTGTTATACTGCTGGGCCTGAACAGTTTTAATATTTTTAATATTTAAAATTTATCAATATATATGACGAGTATATATTTTAGTATAAAGACAACAGGGCATGCAATGAAGTAGTTTGACGTACAACGAAAAGCACCTGAAGATGGAACTTTTGTGCTGAAACATGTAGTGCAAGAGAGAAGAGTAAGGTGAATAAATGTATGCACTGTAAGACGGTTAGAATAAATCATGGACATAAATCAGTGCAACAGGACGCTAAAATATAACATTTTCAACATTGTCATTACGAAATGTCAATAGTTAAAAAGTTGCTTGAACGCAAGACATGTATCAGGTCATGAATGAGCTATCAATCTTCAATTTCAGTGTAGCGTGCCTATTCTGTGGGTACTGGTAATGTTATGCTGATATGGGAAGTGCAGTATACAACAGAAAAAGTTGTCCCTGTGCTACGCCATCGATTGACTATTTGTGCGTGTTATTTCTGGAACATGGCGTATAACATCGGCTTCGACGCATCACTCGGTAACATGTTGGACTGGAAAGGAATACAGAAGAAAGTATGGAAAGTTAATTGTAGGAAGACACATAAAAGCGGTGCTCTTTGCCGCTTATACCGGCGTCACACTAGTTTCTATAGATTTTCCCCATACGAATGTAAACCTACATTTAATTCTGTCCCTGCATGCAGGCCTTCAAAGGTGCCTCGCGATGCTCGGTACACATTTGCCTTCAGGCGGTACGGTTGTCACGGCGGTGAGTGGGATGTGACACCGTGCAGTCGGTCAGATGGTCCCTAGCTTTCTCGTATATACTGAACGTGGAGAGAGTGCGAGTGTGTTCTCGTGAAATGTTCGTAATTATCTGCGCGTTTAGGTTCGGCCACAGAGCGCTACGTACGCTGTGCTCGCTAAACGAACAGAAAAATATCTCCCTTTATTGCCAATGTGACTGGCCACACAAACTTCCATATGCTACGTACACTATGTTCCCTATGTTAGCTGCAGAGTGTACACAGCGTACGTAGCGTACGTAGCGTAGCGCTCTGTGTGGCCGAACCTTAAAACGCGGAGGTAACCATGAGCATCCCCTGCTAAAGGGACTTCGCTCCGTTTCCCAACAGAGTGTTGAAGTTTCTCGTATGATCTTTGTATATTAATTGAACGATCTTAAGGTTTAAGAGGGTTTGTGTCCTTGGATTGTAGCAATCATGAGGACGCACCTGGACAGGAACATCCGTGTCCTGACAACTATGTGTTTTCAATTTGATGATGACACGATTTTATATAAACACAAGATGATGCGTTATTATTATCGTGGTCGTTTCGCAGTGCTCAGGTAAACATTCTCGTTTCTGAAATAAATAAATAACAAATGAGTTACGAAAGCTCGAAATATGCGCCCTCCCTCCACTCCCCGCGATCCGCCGGCAGTGTCAGATGCTCCCACAGCGGAATGCGCGTAATAAGGGGCAATTGTTGTCGGCAGCCACATCTATCTTCTCTCTTCTTTTTTAGTCCTCACGCTGCTATTCATTCTGTCCTCTTTTTCTTTTCTATTCTGTGGTCCAACTTGACGCCTGGTTGAGCAGATTGGTAAGCAACGTTGAAGCGAAATGCACGTACCGATGTGTACATAACGGCCTTGGGCGCGTTGGGCTGGACTTGAAGCTTACCTGAAGCACATTCTCCCTCAGCCTCTCACAGACTTCATCAACGTGAGTAGAAGTGGCCTTGTCTCTGTAGAGCACAGTATGAAGTTGTGCTGATGGCTTCAATCTGCAGTTTGCTCCTCTGCAGAGAGATGAAGGTGCCACTGTCTGCTCTACAGAATCTGTTAAAAGTAAAAAGTAAAGATATCCCTGTAACAAGCCGTGGAGGCCCATATGGTTGTCAGATGTTGAGGTTCCCACATTTTTTAGACAATCTGCGATAAGGTTGTCAGCGGTAGCACTTGTAAGTTTGGGGCGACACTTGTAGAATCACATGCAAAATCTCTACCGCAAGGTTTATGCGTGGCCTAAACAGCAGTGGCTACCGTACATACTGGCAGGAGCGCTGACCGAGTTTCTGTCTTTGGGTGCACAGTAAGAAAGATGAAGCAGCGTGTACTTCTATAAACATGACGTAGACTGGATATATCTGACTGTAACCCTAGGCGGAAGGATAATCTTAACATCCGAATAGAATTAAAGTGCGACAGTTTAATTCCCGGAATGACCCTGTGAAAGCAAAATTTGCTTACCTGTGCACTAGCGGCTGCTGTCGCCTTCGAAATGCTCTCCTTAAGAAGCTATCCACTTCGTGAGACGATGGTGCCACTGCCGGAAACAGTCTTGAAAATCATTTTCTGGAATACCTCGCGGTAACGTTGTCACGTTGTGTTGGATATCAGGAATGTCAGCAGATCTTTGTCCCTTCAGGGCATGTTTTTAATTTTGGAGAGAGCCAAAAATCGCACCTTACTAAGTCAGGCAAATAAGATGGATGGTTCATTTTTGTAATGGATTTCTTAGCCAGGAACTCGCGAACTCTTAATGCATCATGGACAAGGGGATTGTGATGGTGGAGAATCCATTTGTCACACCAGAAGTCGAGCCTTTTCATTCGAACAAATTCCGGAAACCTTGTCAGCGCCTCAAAATAACAGTGTTGATTCACCGTTTGTTCGTACTCTGTCCACATTCGCATCTGTCCTTTGCGTTTTGGCTGGCCATTTCTTTAGTCATCTTGCACATCTTTTCGTCCTTCCTTGAACCGCCTGTGCATTTCAAAAACACTCATTTCTTCATAGCGTAATCACTAGGGCCCGGATTTTTATGACCTAAAAACTATAAATATATGCATGCACTTATGACCCAAAATTATGTCAAATATGACCTTAAATATTAAATGGGACATAAAATTTCACAATTTTAATTAAAGATAAGAATAAAATAATTAAGAATAAAATTAAGAATAAAGATGATGAATATATGATAGTAGGTCCTACTTACCAAATTAGCCCTATTATGTCTCTGAAGGAAAGAAAACTGATGGAATTTCGACATTTCGTACTGGATTAAACCATTCATTGCTTTCTTTTTAATACTGATATTTGCGTTCATATTTTAGACAAACACTGGTG
>NW_019737093.1:86012-132075 GCF_002891405.2 Cryptotermes secundus | reverse complement strand
CTTGAACTACATGTACTCACTTTAGGCATTGTAAGGTCAAACTGAAGTCTTATAACGCCCTCCACATATATAAATAGAATACTTCTAAGCCCTCCAAGAAAGAATGGGATGTATATACCTTATAGTAAGACGGAGTACAATAGGAAAATACCCGTTACACTTGCCTCCCTCCCTCCTCGACTGGGAAAAGCCGGCTTGCCAGGTCATAAATGCTACATTTCACAAATTTTCGCCTTTGTAACTGCAAGTACAGTCCAGTCAAAAATATGGTTTTTAATACGAACTTCATGTACTTGAACTCTATTCCACATTGAAGCAACAGTCCAGCCTGGAATTTATTTTGTAATACTAAACATTATGGAACCGAAATTTTACATTATATCAAAGAATTGTTTCTAAAATGACAAAAATATGACCTTATTTCAAAATTATGCCAAAATATGCTGTAAAACCAATAAAACTCTAAAATGTGCATTTATATGCACAATAAAAACGACATAATTTCAATAAGAATGACTGGAAACATGCATAATTACATTTAAAAATAGGAATAAACCCTAGGAAAAAAATATGACATGTCATAGAAATCCGGGCCCTAGTAATCACCATAAGCCACTGTTAATGGGGCTAACGTGTCACTAGCAGTTTTACCAACCTTCACACAAAACTTGATGTTTATCCGCGGCTCCAGATTCTTGTCATTCATTTTTCCGCCAACACTACAGCAAGGACGACTCATTGGTCTGTGGCTCATGTAAACGCAAGTTGGAACATGTCCGAAAGTGCTGGGGTACATGAGTTTGCCTGACTCAACACCCCAGCGACACGCTGCGGCCATTCCGGGAATTAAATTGTCGAACCTTATAAGTAAGATACGACGGCGTGTACTGAATTTATTTCGTTCAGATTATGCACCAGTGGGGGACCGTTATGGTGGTGAAGCTGAGCGCTACATGAAAAGCAGGGAGTTCTTGGACAGGCTGAGAGCGTGTTAGCTTCTGAAGAAGAGCCCTGCTTCACGCAGTTAGGTAGTAAGTGTAATACAGCACTCATCTCTGAATGTGCCGCCTTCCGAGATGTTGCCGCGTCAGAAGTCTGCATGAATGCAACACTACGTGCCACGGCGACATACCCAGTTTCTCCTCCTGTATAAACAAGTACTGTAATAATGTAATGTGGAGCACGCGGTAGCGTAGTTGGGTGAGACGCTGTGCTACAATCTGGAAAGTCACTGGTTCGGTTCCCGATGTGGTCATTGGATTTTTCAGTTGACCTAATCCTTCCAGCAACACTATCGCTCTGGGGTCGGCTCAGCCTCTAAGGGAAATAAGTACTAGGAATCTTCCTGCGTGTAAAGGGCTGCCGGCGCATAAGGCTTACAACCTCACCGTCATCTGTGAGCCCGATTGTCTAAAACAGTGGTTCTCAACGTTTATGAGACAGCGGCCCAGTAAATTCTTTCTTTATAAGACGAGGGTCCAGTCCCAACAAATTTACTCGTAAATACCTTTCCAGTTTTGTTAAAGTTCATGCATTAAGCTAACTATAATATATTTATTCATGAAAAATGCTTAGAAAATGAAAATGACAAATTCCAGAAGAGCCTCTCGCGGCCCAGTATAATTGATGCTAGGGCCCACTACTGGGCCGCGGCCCCTGCGGTTGAGAAGCACTAGTCTAGAAAATGTGGGAGCCTCGACGTCTCATAACCCTATGGGCCTCTACGGCATGTTACAGGGAGAGCTTTGCCTCTTTTTTAGTAGAGTCAAGTAAGCATTTACTAATGTAGAATAACAAGAAGCAGGACTTAGGAAACCGCACTGCGGTGTGGTTTGTAGCTCTTGATTGAAAGTGAATTATTCACTAAGGCTTGGAGTGGTTTCACACGTGAATAGTTTTATAAGAGACAATGAAATTGCCTTAAGCTTAAAGGAGATATATTGATAAATTTATATTTAGAGGAACCAAAAGTCCCTATCGAAAATAACCAGAAGTGCATAGAACCGAGACCTGGGGTTTTCTCTCTGATGTGACCCTGTCAATACCTAAATATAACAGTGCTGTAGGATAGTGAATTTAAAAGGATGTTGGCAGGTCCTGGCTGCGGCATAAGCCAGTTGCCGTCCTCATATCTGCTCACAGGGATTGCAGAAACTCGCGAAACCCTCGGTTAAAACAGCCGGTGTCTCTATCCAAGTTCCGAATCGAGTATGTCCCGCATGAGGAGGGTCTAGATATTTACCTCTTCGCCAGCGCCGCACAGTCCAGCATATACTTGCACTTGTTTCGGAAGAACCTGCAGCTTCCATCTTCATGACAGTTGCACCGAAGGAAAAGGGCGGCGCCCTGAAGAAGCCTGTTGAATTTCGACCAGTTTACTTGGGGACTTAGTCTGCTCGCTCGCCCTGTGGTCAGCTGATGGGCAAGGAACAAGTATTTCAGGTCCGACGTCTCCCCGAGAGGCACGCGACAAGCCACATACCATGCCCTTTCAATTTGCATCACAATTAACTGTTTCAGGAATGGCAGTGACGTAGGTAGAGACTTATCGCTCGCAGTGATAAGTGTCAATAAACACTGATTAATCTAATGCTCTTCCTATTATAAACGCATCGAATTCGGGCTCAATGTTCGCTCTTAGATTATCAGGAGATGCAGGAATTCTTATCTACGCTGCGCCTTCCCAGTATTACTTCCCAGTAATAAAGCGGCCGGAACGGATAACTGACTACTTCCATCTAATACGTGAACTATATTACCAATCCCACATAAATCTCCATGGAGCTACGATTAATTAAACACAGCGTTAACTTTAATTACTAACGTACAGTAAATACTATATTATGAACACACTTCCATTTTTAAAGTCGGCACTAGGTGGAATCTAGTTATTAGCTTCACGCTTCTCTCGTTTACGCCAGAAGAAAATAGCCCCAGAGGAGAATTGTGAGAGAAGGTGGGTCAGCAGTAAAGCAGTTTCTTGCTCCTTCCTAGACTCGAACCCGACCACAATTAGTGTGGTAGAATCTTGTGGCCAATTTAGCTGTGTACGTTTCATCCAGTAGTAGCAGTAGCCGTGTCACTAACAGAGAATATTTAGCCTGCTTTCCTTGTATGAAAATAGAAAGTAGGGTTACGACTTCACCTTGATGTCTATGCGACTGAAAGTTAAAGCGAAGCTAACCCTGCAACAGGCCGTGGAGGCCCGTAGCGTTGTGAGACGTCGAGGCTCCCAAACTTTCTAGACAATTGGAGGAACTACCTCTCTCAGTTATTAAATGTACATAGGGTCAGTGATATTAGGCAGATAAAAATGCACACAGCTGAGCCATTTATACCCGATCCCAGCCCTTTTGAGGTTGAAATTGCTATTGCGAAATTGAAAAGGTATAAATCGCCAGGTAGTGATCAAATTCCGGCAGAACTTATTCAAGCAAGTGGCGAAATGTTACGTTCTATGATCCACAAGCTAATTATTTGTATTTGGCATAAGGAAAAATCACCTGATCAGTGGAAGGAGACTATTATTGTACCAGTTCACAAGTAGGTTGATAAAACTGACTGTAGTAATTATTGGGGGATATCACTGCTGTCAACGTCATACAAAATTTTATCCAATATTCTTCTCTCAAGGTTAAGTCCATATATAGGTGAAATTATTGGGGATCATCAGTGTGGGATTCGACGTAACAGATCAATTACAGATCAGATCTTTTGCATTTGTCGGATACTTTGCGTATGATTCAGTTAGGAGGGAAGTATTGGGGTATCCATGAAAGTAGTTAGGCTGATTAAAATGTGTTTAAACGAAACGTATAGCAAAGTCCATATTGGTAAACACTTGTGTGATAATTTTCCTATCCAGAATAGTCTAAAACAAGGAGATGCTTTAAGGCCATTGCTTTTCAACTTTGCCTTACAGTATGCCGTTAGGAAAGCCCAGGTAAACGAGGTGAGATTGAAATTAAATGGGACATATCAGCTGTTGGTCTATGCCGATGATGGGAATCTACTGGGTGATAATAAAAGAGAACAAAAACTCCATTGTTTAGTCCTTAAGCGAACTATACCGACAGAGCGACCGTCGCTTGTCGGCGACATTAGTGCCAAATTTAACGGATAGAGGGTGTCGCGTGGTCAATGCAACGAATCCCCACTGCCGTTAATTTCGGTTTTCTAGACCGAAGCCGCTATTTTCTTGAAATAGCTCCTCAGTTATCCTCACGAGGCTGAGTGAACCCGGTTCCAGACCCACCACTTCTCAGAAAATCTGGTAGCGCAGGGAATCGAATCCAGAATCTCTTGATCTGTAGCCAGGAACTCTGACCACTAGACCACAGAGACGGTCTAGCAGAAAGAAAACACGGAAACCTTAATTCACGATAGTAAGGAAGTTTGTGCGGAAGTGAACAAAAAAAAAACAACTGTATATGTTGCTGTCTCGTCTCCAAAGTGCAGGGTAAAATCATGACATAAAGATAGGTAACAGATGTTTGGAAAACGTGGCACAGTTCAGATATTTGGGAACGACTATAACAGATCAAGGCCTGATTCAGGAGGAAATTAAGAGGAGATTGAACTCGGGTAATGCTTGCTACCATTCAGTCCAGAACCTTTTGTCTTCTCGTCTGCTGTCGAAAAACATAAAAATTAGAATATACAAAACCATAATTTTGCTTTGGCCTTTTTTCAGTTTCTTAATCTTGTACACAGTCGGTGGGACTCGTTAGACGGGGGATCAGCCTGTTACAAGGCCTCTACGTATGCACAGACTAGCACAATGTGACGCGCTGCCATAGGACATCCATCGCTGCGCAACGAGCAATGAGAACGTATGCTACCTTGGAAACTGACTACCCAACAGAAGCAGAACTGTTGAATTCCCGCGGCAACAAGAGATTCGTTGCATAGCAACGGGCGAACCTAAACCCTTCGACAGTGTGTTCCCTGTTCAGACCGAGTGCAAGATATAACAGTCCAAATTCGAAAAGAGACCAGTTTTTTTTTATGCTATTGGGGTGGGGCTAAGTCCCTTGCACTGCGGCCACTTCTGGCCTGTTGTACCAGCCCAAGATGATAGGTGAGGGTGATTGTGGAGCAATTGGTTGACTGAAGATTGGCAGGGGAAACCAAAGTACTCGGAGAAAAACTGCGCCAGAGCCGCTTTGTCCACCACAAATCCCACTTGACCAGACCCGGGATCGTACCCGGGCCGCCGCTGTGGGAAGCCAGCAACTAACCTCTTGAGCTGTGGCTCGGCCCTAGAGACCACTGAGTTCGTATCCGACGAGAGCTAAGGACAGTTGAGCTCCGAGCAGAGCAGGAGACACTTCACCGGGATTAGCGATGCGAGAGTGTATAACACTGAAGAGGAAACGTCCGAAGACGTTATAAGTGCAAGTAACTGTATTTGTGAGTGTTAAGAGTGAGTGTCCAATAAACATATTAGTCCAAATCCGAAAACCACACAATTTTTTTGTCGCGTTACCTACGAAACATGAGACAATAAACACAGAATAAACGCACACATATATCCATGCATCGACTGGGATTCGAACCCACGACCTCAGTGTTCAGTCGTGAGAAGATTGCTCATGCCCAAGACCGCGCGCTCATTGTGATCGGTGACACTAACCATCAGTTGTTCAAAATAATTCTCACCTTTTCAGTGTAGCTGTCAACTTTTCGAAATTACTGTCAGATTAAAAACTGTATACTTTCTAAAGAGTTTATCACATTGAAATGAGGTCAGTGTTTCAAAGTACCTCATATTTACACATTTTTAAGGTAAACGTTAACACTTCAAATTAACTGTAAAATATTCGAAGTAGATATCAGCTCTTTAAAGTAATTATCAGCTGTTCGAAGCAACTGTCAACTCGTAAAGGACCAAGGCACGCAGTCTTGTCCCACTTGCATAGCAATGAGCAGGTTGATTGCACTGGGCAGTCTACTGCTGGACACCCCCGCTCAGTACGCATGCCCTGAAGACCTGGGTCAGCGCATGATATATGACGAATGCCAGGTTCGTGTGTTCTTTTCCAAGGCCCGTGGCTAGACGTCTCGGATGATACCAATCGCCATTAATTATATATCCGTGAGCCTTCGTGTCGCCAAGGACCTCAGTTTGATACCAAACACTGAACACCATCAATACCATCCATCCTTTTAACGCGTTCTCGAATATAGACTGTGCTTAAATAATTAAGCACAATGCCGTGAAGACGTATGGGGGAGTGGATGTGTAGATCCACATTTTCTTGATCTGGGCACGAGTTGGAGGTGAGTGATCAGATTCACACCTCGGCCGCTTTACCCCCTGGGAAAGAGCCCCTCGTACCCATTGGATTGGAAGCTAGTTGGGCCCCAGAGCCGGTTTGGAAGACATGGAGAAGAGAAAATTCTTAGCTCTACCGGGACTCGATCTCTGACCCTCAATCGTTCAGCCCGTAGCCAGTCACTATACCGATTGAGCTATCCCGGCTCCTCTCGGATATAGACTCAGAGCTTAAAATAATATATTCTCAAATTATGGCCCCTGATCCGGTTTCCCATATACAAATTGCCGTCATTCAAGCTGGAATCCATAGTTGAACCAACAAGGATACAGCCATTGTTCACCCTCAACCCTTTGAAGCCTGAATCTATTTTGCTGAATTACACGTACAGTCTGCATGAGTAATGTTGTTGCCTTTGCAGCAAAGGAGTTTGATTTCGGTGCGGCTAAATTGGGTTGTGAGTGTGGTGGTGGGGGGGGGGAGCTGCGTGACAATCACGCAGTAGCAACTCTGAAATTGGGAACCAACTCAGCATTCTCTTGAAGACAGAGGAAAACTAAGAAAACCCGTGTCGAGACGGTCAGTCGCAGGAGGTCCCGGGCGCGTATCACAGCCTGTAGTATAACTTCAGTTCCTTCCACAGAGGAGAACTTTCTTCTATCATACGGCGCCAAGTAGTCTGGTTGAATTTCATCGGCGTTTCAGAAGAAAGTACTCCTCCATATATTTGGGTTCTACCACGGAAACAGTATGTTACTCCGAAACATTGGTAAACTTCCACCAGACTGCACGGCGTAACATGTCTGAAGATAGCCTGTCTTCCCTTCTCAGGCTTCACCGCGTTCGCTTTACACACCCCTTTTATGCTTCCTTGTTTGGCTTATGTTATAACCCTCAAGATGGAGGAAACTTATTCCTCTCCATTACGCTAATATTGTTTAACGAAGTAATCGCAACTTTTTGTCGCACAAAGGACACTGTATGGGCAGAGTCTCTTAATGTTAAAATTATTGGTGCTGTGCTTTGGAGGGTTAGTAGGTAAAAAAATAGCACGATATTCGGGACAACCTGATAAATGTAAGGGTTATTTGATGACGCTGTACTAACTGTATCAACTAGAAGTTATTTAATATACAAGGAAGAAAATATGTCTCGAGAAGTGGTTACGAACTGCGAGTATGAACTTGGTGTGTCGCGTGAAGTGGTTACAAACTGCGAGTATGAACTTGGTATGTCGCGTGAAGTGGTTACAAATTGCGAGTATGAACTTGGTGTGCCGCGTGAAGTGGTTACGAACTGCGAGTATGAACTTGGTGTGTCGCGTGAAGTGGTTACAAATTGCGAGTATGAACTTGGTGTGCCGCGTGAAGTGGTTACAAATTGCGAGTATGAACTTGATGTGCCGCGTGAAGTGGTTACAAATTGCGAGTATGAACTTGGTATGTCGCGTGAAGTGATTCACTGCACAGAATGAATATCTGAGAACAGGGTGGTAAGGGGCAGCTTAGAACCCGAGAGAGGGGAGTCACAGGAGGCTAGAGGAGATTCATAATTCATACTCCTCACCAAATATTATTATAATAATGAGATCAAGGATGTAAAGATGAACAAGGAATGTAACGTCTTGTCATTCAGTGGTAGCAAAATTGATGAAGTTGGGATTGGAACGAAGCGGCTGCCGCATACAGTTTGAAAGCTTCGGTGCCAGCCTACTTGTTATGCAAACAATCGCCCTTTGTTACGAAACGCATATATGGATTACAGTAAACCCTCGAAAATCCGGCTGCAGGATAATCTGGGTCGAGATATGAAAAATGAAAGATTCTGTTCACAGTTGAGTGCATACTTAAAAGACTCTGGGATTTAGGAGCAAGAAGGATTTGATGCTGAGTTGAGGGCAGCTGGAGAGACTGAATCCACGCAAGAAAATATCCAAGATTGGCTTAAGCTGGATGCAGGAGACCCTGGATTTCAGCTTCTGACAGAGAAGAAAATTGCTGCAGTGATTTTTTATTTATTTTCGTCAGCACTACCGGGCGACTGTCGCATAAGGCTGACAGACTGACCGCCATCTGTGAGCCGATTGTCTAGAGAAAGTGTGGAAGCCTCGACGTCTCAAAACCCTACGGGCCTTCACGGCCTGTTACAGGGATGGCTTTACCTTTTAGCTTTACACTAACTATATTTTTAAGGACCGCGCCATAGCTTAAGCGGTTAATCGCTGGCTTCCCACCGCGGCGGCCCGGGTGTGGTCAAGTGGGATTTGTGGTGAACAAAGTGGCGCTGGGGTAGGTTTTCTCCGAGTACTTCGGTTTTCCCTGCCAATCTTCAATCCACCAATTGCTCCACAATCACCCTCACCTATCATCTGGGGCTGGTACAATAGGCCAGAAGTGGCCGCAGTAGAAGGGACTTAGTCCCACCCCACTAGCGATAAAAAACTATTTTTAAAATTTTCATTTTATATATATGTTTTTTGTCTTTAAGGCTATCCTTTGCTTCATTCATCCGGATGACTTCCCGCCATATCATCCGGATTAGCGAGAGTCTATTGTAAGTACTCAAAATACAGAAATGCTTAGGTGTTAAAGTAGGTGGTACATGTAGTTACCAATCTGCTTTAAACGGTTAACTGGAATCCAGTTTATAGGTCCGAGTTGTGCAAGTTGGACACTAGAGCCCGTCGCCAGTACTCGCCGCCTCGGAAGGTGTTGGAATTGTTGTTGGTTTGACAACAGCGGCTATTATGTAATAACAATGAGGAAGATAGCAGGTTGCGACTGAAGCTCTTAGTGTAAGTGGCGTGTAATGAAAAGCGGTGCGTTGAGGCGGACCCGTGTGGGTTTTCCTCTAAACCTATTAAGTGAGTCCTAAACTTGTAATTTCAGCAGACTCAGTCGGGTAGCCTGTAATTTGGTGGCAGGCTCTGAGTACAGGCCTCGTCAAAACTGCAAGTACTACGGACGGAACGAAACCTGTGGGCTCATTGCTGAGTGTTCCTCGTTCTCTGAAGCGTGACGTTTCTTTCTATTGAATTGAAATGCATAGTGAAATGCTTGTTTCATATATTGTGGTGTTGTGGGTGCGATGGCATTTTGTCTTGTGAGTGGATAGCAGCTTTCTGTACCGACTGTGGAGGCGGTCTTTCACCTGAAAACTTTGGTAACTGCCTACCAGACTACTCTGTGTCTTCTGCGTTGTTTCTTCTACCAAGGAAAAAATACTATACCTACCGAGCTACTGCTGCTTGTCGGCGAAGTTAGTGCGAACTTTTGCGGATAGAGTGTGTCATGTTAGCGCAACGGATTCCCACGGTCGTTAATCTCTGGTTTCTATACCGGAGCCGCTAGTTCCTAGAAGTAGCTCCTCAATTATACTCACGAGGCTCGGTGGACCCTGTTCCGGACTCAGCACATCTCAGAAAATCTGGTAGCGCCGAGAATCGAACCCGGGATCTCTCGATTTGTAGCCACGAACTCTGACGACTAGATCATTCTGTGAGTATATCTGACTATATAGTAGGAAAATTGCTGAGTAATGAACTCGATAGGATTTGGAAATAAGCGTTGTGGCAACATTTTCCTAAAGGGGCTGAAGAGAATCAAGAATACCCCCTGTGAGGATAGACAGTGTCCCAGTCAAGGTTCGAACCGAATCTCTTTCGAATACCGGTGAACAGTGTCAACGCTTTACGGCATGTCCACAAGACAGCTCAGGCAGCAAGGCACCGACTTGGTACCGCACAGGGTCGGATGAATTGCCGGATAACAAAATGTTACTGGGTCAGGATTCTCTCCGATATTGTTCGGTTTCCGCTTCTAGTCACCACTCCACAATTCTTCCATACTCATGTCAACTTCCCCTGAGCACGCAGCATATGATCACAACTTCAGTTGTTAAGTTTGGGGCCTCATCTCTTGAGTCGACACTTACTTTCGTATATTGTAAAATTCTGACAAGAATTTGCTACCCAATTCTTAATGTCTGCCTGTACTCTATAACTCCTGAAGGAATTTCCATGAAATTCGTTCCTAATGAGTTCGTATAATGTCTGTCCTCACCGCCCGAATTTCTTTTAGAATCTGAAAACCATAAGACACTTTACACAGAACCTGCAAAACATATTAATTGCACGTACCTCGCTGAATCTTTATCCCACAGGAAAATGTTTCGAAGAGAGATTTGTAGAGAAAACGGAAGCGCGAATTTCCTTTTGTTTTAATAAGTTAAGAGAGCTTTGAACGTAAAGTGACCAGAATGCCAGAACTGTTGCACCGTACATAGTTCACCAGTTCGTTTCAGCTGTGCTAGAGGCTCTGGAGGGGCCGACTCTGCTTGGTTCTCTAAACACAACTTCTCCGCTGGAGTTCAAACCCCTGCCGCCAGATGTCCTCCCCAGCTGAGTCTCACTGCCTCCTCACTTATTTCAGCAATGCATCTAGATTAGAGCTCGACACGAGATGTCCTTTAATCGAAATTAGTGCAGATATTCTAACAAAACTCGCACTCGTTAACAACACTTTATATTAACCGCTGGGGTTGCATCAACAATAAGACAGGCTGGAACATTCGTATTACCGCACCTGCGCTTGAGAGGCAATGCATCCTTATAGTGTGAGCCTCAGCAGTGTGAAAACAAACGGTGCAAACACATTGCACGTTCCTTCTCATACACGATAACTTTGGCTATGATGCCTTGTAAAGAAATTGATTGTTGTTCGATAGTGACTAGTGACTGCGAGCCTTCATCACCAATGATAATGAAAGGCGATTCAGCCCCTGAAGTTTCTGTACGTTCGTCACGAAGTTATTCTGACGCACAAAAGCCGGAATAGCGAAGTCAGAATAGACGTTCATTGCTAGACAACGACTCGGAAAACACATTCCCGCTCCAACGAATACCCAAGCAACAATCGCGTAACTTCTGTTTCTATTGAACGTCTCTGTAAACACGCCTTTCCAACAATAGAAAGGTTGTTTGTTCTATGTGGTCCGTGTAAAATGGTTACAAAGAAGACTTCAGTTGAGAAGAGTCGAGTTTCGAGACACCAGCCTGCGGCGATAAGAGTCTGGGAACAGAGGAATTGAAATGTTTTTGTAGTTACAGAATAATTTCAAGAAACGAATTAGGTTATGAAAAGAAATCTTCATGTGTGATTTGAAGTGACAATGAGACTGTTAAAAATCCGTTGCCAGGATGCGACTAGTGAAGACTGAGAACCCTAGTGTCTGTTCAACGGTGAACTGTAAATTATGTAGTTCCGATTTATGTGTATAAGGTGTCAATAAATCCAGTCATCCAATTCAGAACCTCGTCTATAGTCACTAATACACGTGGTGATATCTCCTTGATGAAAAAGAATTGGTGCTTTTTAACAGTGATGCTGTGAAAAACAATTTTCGAGGCACACTATAATGTAGTACGTTAGCTGAGACTAACCTAATTGTGTACAGAGATTAGGCTGACTGAGCGTTTGTGGCCGCTCCGCGGTTTAGCAAGTACACTTGTGTTCGCAGTCGTCTCGGATAGCGAGTTGCGTGATTGCCGGGTTCCGTATCTCGGCCGAGCAGTGGGACCGTACGTAACACCGAAGTGTCTACAAGTTCTGGACATACTTGACATTACACAGTTTCCATTTACCTTATCAGCGAATGTATGAACGTATGAGGGGTGGGCCTTCTCGGCCCTTGCACCCCCACCTACAGTGGTCTATCGACCGTTAACATGTTACATGAACGTGAGTTAAGTTGTAGATCAAGAACGAGGGAGCACATTTGTTTTGGTTTATCACGTCTGTTCTGTGAGGTATGTGACTTGGTCTCTGACATTGAGGGAGGAACATAGACTGAAGGTGTTTGAGAACAGGGTGCTGAGAAGAATATTTCAGCCAAAAAGAGATGAAGTGACAGGAGGTTCGAGAAAACTGCATAATGAAGTGCTTCATAACTTGTACTCTTCACAAAGTATGATTAGAATGATAAAGTCAAGGAATGTGACATTGACAGGGCATGTAGCACGAATGGGGAGATGAACACTGCATAGAGGATATTGGTTGGAAAGCCAGAAGGAAAGAGACCACAGGGAAGACCAAGGCGTAGGTGGGTGGACAATATTAGAATGGATCTTGGAGAGATAGGATGGGATGGTATGGATTGGATAGATCTGGCTCAGGATAGGGACCGCAGAAGAGCTCTTGTCAACACGGTAAAGAACCTTCGGGTACCATAAAATGCTGAGAAGTTCTTGAGTAGCTGCACAATTGACATTTTCTCAAGAAGGGCTCAGCTCCATGAGTGAGTGAGTGCTGACAGTACTCTTTGTGTGTGTGTGTGTGTGTGTGTGTGTGTGAAGTGTAGTCCATTGTTTGCAAGAGACGGTTTACTTGTGCATGTTACTCATGGGATATTGCGCTGAGCGTCGGCCTCAGTGTCTTATTGAATAATATATATAGGGCCTGAGTGAAACACTGGAAGTTACTGATACGAAAGCTTATATAGCAATGATAATTTCTATTGAATTCTCGACCAATTTGATAACGTTTTCAACGTTAATCCTGGGAACCAAGTTTTCCCAATCGGTTTTTTTTCGAAATGTTGGCAACATTTTGTGATCTCTTGTTCGCTTGTAAATGTTGACTCTTCCCTTCGTACTAAACGACAGGGAACTTCAGCCTTATGAGATGTGACGCCGTGTTAGGCGGATTGGTCACCTTTTAATAAACTACAAAATGTCGCATCGCAGAAGAATCGCTCTGCTCACAGCCAAAATAACCTCGATTCTGTATTCATGAAATGAATACGTCTAAATTGTAAGTTGATGAGAACTGGAAAACGCCAAAGACTGCCGTGTGATAAGGGAGCATTGGGCAGAGAGTTGCAAGCGCCGCAACACAACGCACAAAAGGGGGTGTGGTCCTTATGAGAACGGCGCGTCTAGACATGCAGTGAGGCTAGAGGTTCTCAAGACGGTGTGTGTGCAGAGTCTGGAGTTCCAGGGGTCGACATTGCTGTAGTTGGCAAGTGCATAACAGCCATCTTGAGTGTAACGATGTTTCATAGACGGACTTTTGCTATATGTCGTAATCTAATGGATACGGGAAGTTGCACTGTCAGACCCGAATTTTTGTATGTGTTTCGTTTGGTGCGTGACTTGAGGCCTGAGTCATGCAGTGCAAGATGTAACTCGCTGCCTGACTGGAGGCCTGCCCCTCCGTGTCCGTCAGGCCTCCCGCCTCCTAAGTTCATCCCAACAACACTCAGGGTACGAGCCCCACCCCACATCATGATTCTGATTGAAAGGGATTGACGTTATTGTTGCATCTTGTGTCAGAGTGGCGATGTTGATAGTGATTAACGAACTAACTGAACTAACCTGCATTCTCTCATGGGGAAGCTATCCCGAACAAGAGAAAGAGAGAGAGAGCCCGCGTGCTGCGCGAGTTCATTTTGATTTACGGTAAGGTAAAGCTATCCCTGTAACAGGCCTTGGAGGCCCACAGGGTTGTGAGACGTCGAGGTTCCCACACTTTCTAGACAATCAGCTCATAGATGGCAGTGAGCTTGTCAGCCAGGAAGATTCCTGGTATTCATTTCTGTTAGAGGCTGAGTCGACCCCAGGGGTTTAGTGCCGCAGGAAGGAATGGTACAGAATTTAATATGATTTGTTTCATTCTGGTCCGTCACACTAATATTATGAAAAAGCTAATTTAATATTGTCATGTGTATTAGTGACTGTAGACGGATTTGGATTGGTGAATAGATTTATTGAGTACTTGCAGGTCCTAATTACAAATAACTATAACATTATTGCCGATTTCCACGCTAAGCCTTCTCAGTCCACTTTGACTAGTTGTTACTTTGTAACAGCTCTCAACAGTGCCAATTTCTTTGCAGTGTTTTCACTAGACGTTTCCTGGTAAAGAACCTTAAGAATGCAGATACTTCAACTTCCATAATCACGCCGTTTCTGTACTGGGAATATCCCGCAACTGAACTCTCAACTCCATCTTCCCAACTCTCGACTAACTGCTCTCTTGGAACCCAGGAATTCGTCTGATTCATTCACAACTGAACTCTCTTTTATAATTCCTTTGCACGGACCGAACAGAAAACATCGTTCCCAACAATTGCTGTATTATTGCTTTGTATCCGTTGCTTTTGGCGATTGTGGGCTCTTCCACTGCGACGATTGTTGCTTTGTAAATCCAACTTTCGCCACCCGTTAAGATCCTGGAGATAGAAGCTGGATCCTCGTAGCTCAGGACACACGTTTACTCACCGGCGCTCTTGATCATTTGTCGAGATTCAGAGAACAAACTTCGCAGCAATGCGGCGCATGTTCAAATTTTATGTTAAGATATCCTGGGAGACTCCGTAACTGATCCAGTCAGTGTCTGCGAGCGCATTCAATGTTCGGCGACGGTCTTCGTGGTGAAGTTCTCTAGTTCTTCAACATTTTCTGTCGCTTTACTAGTGCTTGTTGCCTGAGCGTTCGTCATATTCAGCTGAACCTCAACCGGCCTTGAAACGTGAATGTCCTTTAAAAACCTCTGCCCGGCTTTTAGAATGTTCTCCAAAAGCCACACGAAACATATCAAAGAGTTTCGGTAGCGGATTTACCGAGCTTCACGTAAAACCTGATGCAGACACGTTGATCGATTTTGCCATCAATCGCAGACAAAACGAAACACAAAGTCGAAAAAGCGCTCGTGTAAAAACAATGCATGTTCACAGCGCGGTGTCACGTGGCAAATTGATGCAATAGGCTTGCGGAAGTGTGACCTTGTCCTCTTTCACCGAGGCGGTTACAGCAATAACAATAACGAAAGCTGAGTGTTGAAATGTCACCCCTTGCGTCTGACACCGCATGCTCGGGACCACATCCAGTTGGTTTCCAGTGAGATTTGAGGTTATCACGTCGGTGAACATAAAAACTGCAGTCGTCTCGTATGTGACGCCGTCCCGCGTACCAGACTAAGAGGTGTCACGTTCCAACAGACCGTGTTCTTTGTCTGTGACTTGCCCCGTGTGTGCTAGATACCTCTACAGTCTCGCAGCGCTTGATCCCTTCTGCCTGCTACATTTAGTGGAGCGCAGAACTCAACGTCAGCCTGCTTTTCTCTTTAGAGATAATGGATCAAGATTTGGACTCATAAATAGCATAGTCCTCTGTAATGCGTAATCGTAGAGCTGCGTTCTTATGTGCCAACGGATTTTCTGAACTGATTCTCCCCATATATAATCCCCTTGATTTTCTTCGTGAATTCTGTCTCATTTGAAAAGGTCTTTCTTCTGGAACATTGCGCAGTGTTGTCCGGTGAAAACCAACCGACGTTTCCGAGGAACATGTTAAGAGCGTCTTCATTGCGGAAGAGTAAGCAAAGTAAGATACCAGCATGGAGCCGGCAGCAAGCAGATAAACCCTGAATATGGAGGCAACATGTTCTTCTTAAACGTCTGTTGGCTCTCACGGACTACACGGCGCTATTTCCCATAATATAGAATTATTGATAACCACTGCTGTGAGAACCTCAAATCCCGCAGGAGTTCTTATTTGTTTTTTCAGTTCACAAATATTTTAATTTTACAGCTCCTTCCCTTCCCTAATGGTAAGGTTGTCTAACGGTGTGTTTCTATCCTTTACAGTGGCCGTTGGGGACCGGATGTCCAAGGGACCTAGCTGCTTGCAGGCAAAAGTGACTCAGGTAACTTGCTAGTCAACCGAGAGGCAGCGTCGCTTGCGCTCTGCCGCTCTGCACCGCAATGTTTTTTATACGTATGTTGCTGGTATTGGAAGAATGACTGCTGAATACTAAGTTCGAAACGAGGGCCGCGCCATAGCTCAAGCAGTTAGTCGCTGGCTTCCCACCGAGGCGGCCCGGGTTCGATCCCGGGTCTGGTCAAGTGGAATTTGTGGTGGACAAAGTGGCGCTGGGGCAGGTTTTCTCCGAGTACTTCGGTTTCCCCTGCCAATCTTCATTCCACCAATTGCTCTACAATGACCCTCACCTATCATCCGGGGCTGGTACAATAGCCCAGAAGTGGCCGCAGTACACGGGACTTAGTCCCACCCCACTAGCAATAAAAAAAAGTTCGAAACCATGTAAAAGAGCGGTCGTGGCCTAGTTTAAGATGCTGTGACTACAAGTATTATGTTTTTGGACATTGTCAATCGTCTAGTCTATTTTCTAAAAACCGTCCAATAGATAGAGCTAGCCCCTATCTCCCCAAGGTCCGGTGAGAGGGTCTAGCTCTATCTATTGGATCCAACTGAGTAGGTTTCACCTGAGGACGGAGACAGAATCCAGTCTGCGAAACGTTGTGTTTTAAAAAAGAAACAGGACGGTATTTTAAAAATAGACAAGACGATGGATAATGTCCAAAATAACAATACTTGTAGCAGTATTCAATCGTCACAGGCTTTTAGATCTTCTATGCTGTGACTATTCTAGAAGGGAAGTGTTGACTGAACTCTTTGTCCTTACGTCATTTACACGTAAATCGGACGCAAAGCTAACGTCGTTTCTTTAGCATAGGATTTGAAAATGTCAGCAATAAACAGCAGTGTCTCCAGTCGGTAGTACAGATGAGCGGTACCTCCAGGCTATGATCCTTGTCCTTAGTTTAAGAAGCTGTGTTTCCAAAACATTTCAAGTTCACAGCACGTGTATTCAGATATTCAGAGGAAACTAACTCGAACTGTTTTTCAACAGTTACAATATGTGTAAAACTCAATCGTATATGGAACAAATGTCTAGAAACGAGAATTGTCACATTTTCCTTCAATTTTCATCGAAGAAAGCAGTCTTCTGGGTTGTGGCACCGTGTAAATGTGGTGTTAACCGACGTTTCGGAGGAACGTATCGCCTCCATCTTCAGGGTAGAAGGAAAAATAAGAAATCCGCAATCGAGGAGACCGTGAGAACCGGTACAAGAAGACTGCTTTCTTCATAGTCACCGCAGTGAAAACCTCAGATCTTACAATTTTCAACGAGTTCGTCATGTAAACCAAGTGGAAAGCCTAGTTCACAACGGGTCGCCAGAATAATGGCGAAATTAGCACATATTTTGCTGTATTACCTCTCCTGAAGATGTAGGCCGTATTCCGCTGCTAAACGTTCCTCCTATCCGCCATACTGCAGTGTCTTAACGCGGAAACCCAGAACATGAATATTCAGAGTCGGCAAAACCTCAAATCTTTACATAAGGACTATTGCAGAAATATTATCTGACAGCTTGCCGCAAATCGTTCGGTAGTTCCAGCGGGAGACACACTGTACTCACATAAAGCGCGACTGAACTCGTCTCGGGATCTAAACGTCGGTAACCTATACACATTACAATTTATCTTGAATATCGCCCCCACAAAACCCTGAACATGAACCGTGAAACAACCTTATGTTATGTGCCCACCGACCGCAATCCCGAGCCCCTGCTACTCATTCTAGTTGCATCTTGTGTCGATATGTCAGTGAGAGCTGCACGTTTTTACGAGCGTTCCCATGCGGGGCCCATGTTGAGTGGCAGTTGGGGAGGATACTCCAGTACAGATTTCACGATATTGTCCTTCCGAGTAGAAACATGCACAAATCTAGACTACGTTACCGTTTGCCCGGTATACCATTGTTGGTTGTTGAACGCCGAACATGACTGATACCCCTCTCACGTGATTCATTTTATTCAGGCAACAAACAGCGACTATTTCCCTAAACAACATGAACCGGCTGGTCCAAAATATAAAGAATCATGTTTTCCCTGAAAGAGGAACTGAATTGCTAAATATTATTCCAACTAATTTCGGCTTCAACGCCGGCACACACAGTGAATTTTCTCTTCTTCACGTGTTCCAGACCGCCTCTGGGGTCCATCGAACCTCCTTTCAAATGGGTACTGGGGGCTAAAGCGGTCTGGGCGTGAAGCTGACCACTCACCTACAGCTACTACTAAGGTCAAGAAAATGTGGATCTATACATCCACTTCCCCATATCCTTCATGGTGCAGTGCTTAATTAGTTAAGCACAGCGGCAACTTTGCCTTTTTCTACCTTGTGCCGGCACACGCAGTCATTACACCTCCAGCAATACAGCCCCTGCCTCTAAAATGATGTACGGTTTGTGAATCTGAGGCTCTCACAGATGACTAGGGCTGAAGGTATCAGAGGCTGGAGGCGATGTAAGCCACAAGATTGTATATCCTTCACTGTATCATTTTATATTCCTACACCATCTTGTAGCCTGGTAGGTGGATACCAACGTTTCGGAGCAAATCATGCCTCCATCTTTAAGACTAAATCTGTTTTGCGTCCGCTAGCAGTAGCAGTCATCTTCAGGATTATGATGCCGTGTTGTAATTTGGTGGTGGTGGGGGGGGGGTGCCAGTGTTTACAAGGACCTTACTTTCTTTATCGTCAGTATATGGCAAGGTCAACACAGCAAACTTGGTTTTACAATCAATCAATATTCATGAAGAAACCGGTCTTCTGGGATTTGGCACCGTGTATATGTGGTGTTAACCGACGTTTCGGAGGAACCTATCGCCTCCATCTTCAGGGTAGAAGGAAAATATAAGAAATCCGCAAGCGAAGAGACCGTGAGAACCGGTAAAAGCAGTCTGCTGATGTTCATCGTTCTGGGTAGCCGGTATAGCATAGTCGGTAGAGCGACTCGCTATGGGCTGGACGGTGGAGGGTTCGGATTTCGTTTCCCGGGACATTCATGAATTTCTCTTGTCCACTTCGGATCACCTGGCCTGCTATCTAATGGGTACCGGGGGCTCTTTCCCCGGCTGTAGACGAACCGGGGCTTGTAGGTAAACAGTCACCTCCACATAACGCCGAGGTCAAGAATAATGGAGGTATACATCCACGCCCCCATACGTCTTCATGGAGTAGTGCTTAATTAGTTAAGCGCAGGGTCAACTTAACTTTTACCTTATGTTCAGAGTTTTCAGTGTTGTGTGAATAATTGTGGGAGGCCACGCGGTAGAGCGTCTCTCACTGTCGATGTTATTACGCCCGAGACTGTGATGTAGTTAACGTGTTTGGGATATTATTGTTATGGGCTGTTCATGCAGTATACGTCTTGTATATGTGGGTTGTAAGGTATTGCTGTCCTCAATGTACATGCTCGTTGTGTGTCTCATAGCTACAGTATCTTATCATGAGTGTTACGTATGTCCTATAACAATGATTATTCTATAGTCTGTTAGGTCGGCACCAACGTTTCGGAGAAACATATTGCATTCTTTTTCAGAGTTCAGGTATGCCTATACATTGTAAATATAACCCTTCTCTCTCTCATAATGGAGGACAGGAAGCTATTCTTTAACGCTTGTACCTACCAGTGAGTGTGTAAGGGGGTACGCGGTAGCGTAGTTGGTTGAGGCACTATGCTACAGTGCGTACAATCAAGTGCGCGCCGCGGCTGCAATTTGCCGTGAGTCATACCACCGCAGAACGGATGCAACTCCTCCCCGCGACTGCAGTGCNGGCCTGGGGCCGATTCATCCTCTAACAGAAATGAATACCAGGAA
Source organism: Cryptotermes secundus (assembly GCF_002891405.2). NCBI lineage: Eukaryota > Metazoa > Arthropoda > Insecta > Blattodea > Kalotermitidae > Cryptotermes > Cryptotermes secundus. The sequence goes on along the minus strand of NW_019737093.1, from coordinate 112,267 downwards.
TTAATTAAATAATTTTCCTGGGGAGTAAAGCGCTGCCGGCGCGTCAGGCTGACAACCTTGCCGCCATCTTTGAGCCGATTGTCTACATAATGTGGGACCATCGACGTCTCAACCCTATGGGCCTCCAAGGCCTGTTACAGGGATAGCACAAATAAATTTGTAACCATGAACAGAGAGGCAGTATGTTGCTCTGGGCTGTCCTTAGTAACGCTCCGGCCTACACAATGTGAGAAGACCAAAAGGCGCACACCTTCCCCCAGAAAACTGGCTGCCACCGCTTCTAGGAAATTTTTCTTACAGCGACAAGTCCAGTGGGTACCGAGGATAACGCGACCGGAGCGTGAAGTTGTATCCAGTGCCGAGGTTAATACTTGGATCTGTATGTCCGCTTCGCCACATATTCATTCTTGGCATGATGTTTAACCAAGCAATGAGGTAACTTTATCTTTAGGCCTGGTCCCACCAGACCTGAATTTGACGCTTAATGAGACAGCCGGAAAAAGATTCCAGAAGAAGGAAGTATTCTTCAACGGAAATGTTCCCGTCTTTCTCCAGGCATTCCTCACAACCGTTATTGAACCAAGGATTCCACCCTGAACACAGGTTTCCTTACAGAAGATCAAAATAATCCCTGTTGACCTCACATTGCCATATCACGATATAAAATTTATGTCTTCCTTATCAAGCATATAGCCTTATATGCACNCCCCCCCCCCACGGCGCGGTCTATTAGCAGGAATCTCCAAGTATATTTATAAACTACACATAAAATAAACCACATACCACAAAACAGGTATCTTCTGCAACACTCCCTCTGTTTCCCTACGTTAAATGCATACCCTCAAGACTGACGTTACAAAAGGAGCAGTTAATGTTTTTATTGCTACCCTTGTTGAAAATCTCGCTGCCATCAGGCCGACATATTTACAGCTCCTCACTCAAAAAAGGCCCTTAACTGCGAGGAGGGTAGGTGTAATACCTTTCCCATCTGTCATGAACAGAAGACAGATTTTATATTATGTATACATTTTACAATTTCTGGTCTGTTAGAATTCTTTCCCACATTAACCCAGCACATAGCACTGTGGCATTTCCATTCAACCCTCGTGCCACCGTTAGTCACATCGTTAACTGCTGCTAATGACCATGCTCTCTGGAGTCCACTGTTTCCCCAGTGGGCTGGGGCGTGTCGGAGGGGGTTGAAGCCCGATAACCGTTTCCCCTGACATATGCTACATACACTGCCAATCCAAGGGATAAAGGACGTAAGAGGAATTTGAAAGCCTCTGATAACACTTTCTTTGAAGAAAGCAGTCTTCTGGGATTTGGCACCGTGTATATGTGGTGTTAACCGACGTTTCGGAGGAACGTATCGCCCCCATCTTCAGGGTTGAAGAAGTATAGGTAAATCTGCAAGCGACAACACCGTGAGACACGGTCAAGCAGTCTGCTTGACCGTGTCTCACGGTGTTGTCGCTTGCAGATTTACTTATACTTCTTCAACCCTGAAGATGGGGGCGATACGTTCCTCCGAAACGTCGGTTAACACCACATATACACGGTGCCAAATCCCAGAAGACTGCTTTCTTCATAGTCACCGCCGTGAAAGCCTCAAATCTTACAACACTTTCTTTGTACAGAGCAAAGAAGTTTACGTAACTCTTTGAAGCCCAGGGGCTTTAACAAACCAAAACTCAGCATTCTGCCCACAGAGTGTGTCTGTGTTCCACATAGTTCTCACAGTGAAGAGCCACAATTTTCCTAAACAGGCTATGTTACGACTGACGGTCAGTCGGCCAGTCTGTCATGGAATGAAGCACCCTTCTGGGGCTTAAGACCAGATCTTTCTTACTGCCAGGCACTTGCAGGTTTGTTGATGTGGGACGCTCTCTCTGAGGAGAAGAAGGGTCTGTCGTTTGCCAGAGACACAGTCGGCAGTAATAAGTATGTTGCCAGTATGTACAATTTACATTGTATATTTTCCTAAACATCATTAACCGGTTGGTCCTTGTAGTGGAGCTGTAATGTGTTTCGTGTGAGGCATGAACTGAATTTTTATATTATTGTATTATTAAGAAGATATTCGGTCTTTGAAGTGATTAAATGGTTTCTTGCCGTGTCATAACAAAACCGCCTCTGTGGTCTAGTGGTCAGCATTCCTGGCTACAGATCCAGAGGTCCGGGTTCGATTCCAGGCGCTAGCAAATTTTTTTGCAGAAGTAGTGGGTCTGGAACGGGGTCCACTCAGCCTCGTGATGATAATTGAGGAGCTGTTTCAAGGAAATAGCGGCTTCGGTCTAGAAACCCGAAATTAACGACCGTGGGGATTAGTTGCGCTGACCACGCGACACCCTCTATCCACAAAAGTTGGCACTAAACTTCGCCGACAAGCGGCGGTCGCTCGATCGATATAGTTCGCTTGCAGACTAAACTCAGCGGAGTTTGTCTGTTTTTTGTCATAACAAAAGAAACCAGACCAGGCTTCAGAGTAAATTTACGTCGCATCAGAAAAAGTTACATGAAGACACGCTTGAAGTTTTACTGTGAGACCAAGGGAACGTAAGTTTTCACTGCTACACCACGGGACACACGAAATTCGAATACATGAGACCAATATACACGTGAAGTTTCACTCTCTGACCAAGGGACACGTGTCGTTTCATTGTGAGACTAAGGGACACCTGAAGTTTTAACTTGGGAATAAGGGACACATGAAGTTTCACTCTCAGACCAAGGGACACGTGTCTTTTCACTGTGAGACTAGGGGGCACGTGGCGTTTCACTCTCAGACCAAGGGACACGCGACGTCTCACTGTGAGACTAAGGGACACGTGACGTTTCACTATAATACCAAGGGAGATGTGTTTTAATTTGAGGCCATGAGACGTTCCACTTGCCCTATTCGTAGTATCGTAGCTTACTGTTTCCTGTAGACATGCAGTAGCAGTTGATGGCTGTTGTTTCGAATTGCTGACTACAATATTTTAGAGTTTATAGTACAGACATATTCATTTATCATTGCCCGTTGTTGCCTGCTGAAATGGAGGGACGCATCTGGCCTGTCGGTTCCATTACAAGGAGCTGTTCTTGATCACGCGACAGAGTATTAAGGATGGAAAAAGATTCATTTTTCTAAACGTTTAGTTCTTTAGAATGCCATGCGTTGGATAAAGCCGGAACACCTCAGGAACGCCGACTGCTATACAGCCTCTCTGAAACCCTCTAGTATTGAAGAGTTATAGAATTCAGTCAACAGTTTTCTAAGAGGATAACTGAGCTGAGACTTAATGAACAAACCAGATCTTCTAGGGATTATGTAGAATGTGGTGAAGGTTGTCAGTATTTTCGGGTCTGCCTTCCTGCTTGCCTGCTTCTGTCGCTTTGATGGTTTGACGATTCCCAGTTACATAGCGTGGCGTTGAATACGATAAGACGAATGTGCATAAAGGCTGAAACTTTCGGGGTCAGAAATTTATTTGAATAATAAATACGTAATATTTCAGATCCTGGCTCACAAAAAACCCACCATGCTTCGATTACACAGACCAGTCCGTCAACGCTCTTGCGGAACTATGAGTATCGCTGTTCTTCCCTGGAATCACATGACAAACACAAATATATCGCTCGGACAGAATTCACGTCTTTTATAATATCCGGATGATATTGTGGAATGTAGACCAGTTGCGAGGCAACGACCGCGAGGCAAGTAATTATACACAACCATTACTAAGTAACTGCTCCCACGGCAACGAGAGAATGCAACAATAATGAAAGATACATTTTCTGTGTGGTCCATGCCGAGATGTTATAACGAGGACCAGTTAGCACTTGCAGTTAGAGAAGTGCTGAGGTTCAGTCGTTGTGAGCTGTTGCTGTTAGAAGCCAGTAGCTGAGGCCGTGGACAATTCAGAACCCAGAAGAAGGGGAACGTCCGCCGTTGGGAACCGCTACCGGGCAACGGTAGTGAAGGCATGACTGAGAACACTAGTTTGTGTGTGATAGTGCTTTGGAAAGTGTAGTCTCGAGTTGTGCAAGAGTTCAGCAAATCCAATGACGAATGGAAACTCCGTCTGTAGTCACGTGACAATATAAATATGTTGTAAGAATAATGACCGCTATGTTTTAAACCTATAAGCGGGGTCGTGCCTGAGGAATGTATCCGGATGGGCTATAAAACACGATTATTCTGCCAGAGATAATTCGTGGGCCATTTTGCAGTGCTCACAGTGTCTGTATAGAACTACAGGCGAAGGCTGTAGGGGCAGTAGTCGTAATGTACCGCAACTTTGCTTGAAGGGATAGAGGAAGTGCCTCAGTCATGATTGCCGGTGCGCGAAGCGAGATTGTAGCTTTAACACTACGCCAACCCGCTCGGTGGTCCAGCCGAGTACCTCACAGATGTAAATGAAACGACTTGCAGTTGTGCTGAGCGATTCACACGCAATGTGTCCAAAGATGGTAACTGTAGAATCCCCTTATCCCCACTGTAGTTCAGTCGACTGTTGAGGCATTCTTGGCGCGGAGCCTTCCCTGGTCACACAGATGGCCTGTAATTTCCCCCTGAACCCAATTGCCGTCACGAGTACAAGGGGCTCTGTCAGCGCATTGTACATCCAACATAGAAATATTCCAGAGATTTCGCGCTATAGTCACTGCACCGTGGTACGTCCCAAACAGATTGCTACACGCCGATCTGGGCATACCCACAGTACGGGAAGAAACTACAAACATCATCCGTAAATACAAATACAAGATAACAGCACATCCAAATGAACTGGCAACCACATTATGAAACGACGCAGACGAGCCCAGAAGACTGAAAAGGCTTAAGCCAACCGACCTAACGACGCGCTTCACATAAATGAAATACATACGGTAACAAAGTCACACTCGAAATAGATCCATAGAGAATGCTCACTGGAGCATTACTCACCCCGACATGCTCTTTCTTAGTATTTAAGTTTTAGAGTAAGTATTTCGTAAGATGTACCTATAGCCCTTAATATGAACTGATTGTACAGTAAACGGAGATATACAAAAAAAAAGCACCTGACCTGTGTTTTGCTTCGTGGTCTCTCTACAACGCGCACTGTGGCCCTAGCTTGCGCTTGTACACAGTAGCAACGGCAGAAACTAAGTAATTAACTATTATTATTTTTTATTGTTAGTGGTGTGGGACTAAGTTCCTTGTACTGCGGCCACTTCTGGCCTATTGTACCAGCCCCAGATGATAGGTGGGTGATTGTGGAGCAATTGGCGGAATGAAAATTGGCAGGGGAAACCGAAGTACTTTGAGAAAACCTCCCCGTGCGCCACTTTGTTCACCATAAATCCCACTTGACCAGACCCGGGATCGAAGCCGGGCCGCCGCGGTGGGAAGCCAGCGACTAACCGCTTGAGCTATGACGCGGTTCTAATTAACTAAGTCGACGAAGAAGAGTCCATCATGAGATGCTACTAGTCGCCCGGCTGGTCACAGAGTTTGCAGCATTTGTAAGAGCTTGAAGGCTCATTACCATGTTCACCCACGCTGGTCTCTCTCAAGATACAGCCGAGTCCAGTTTCTTTAAGACTGATTTCAATAGTATCCTCTAATTTATGGGTGTATTTTTCACGTAGTCTCTCCCATGCACGATGCGTGCCCACCCGTCGCCCTGGCTGCGCATCCAATGCGCATATATCACCTTGCGCCTTACCCTTTCCTCCTTGGACTTCCACCCTCTTAAGACTCACTGTTTGGTGGTATCTTGTATCGGGGAGGAGGGTCGACTTCGAAATTTCTTCTGACTCCTTTCGAAATTGATTTCGGTTTGGAGTCTCCTCCTGATCTGACAACCGAGCTCCTACGTGGTTTTCCGAGTCCCCTCGAATGGGTAGTCCACATACAGACTGTATTAGGACTGTTAAGTTTCTTCCGGGTCACTTCTGTTCGTATTTTGTTTCGCTACAAAACCATAATTCTGTTTGCTGCAGTTCGTGGGCCTCCTCCCACGGAGTCCTCCGTCTCATCCGATCCAACTATCAGCGCAGTGGTTTGTTTTGCTTTAAGTACGAGTAATGCTGCGTGTTAAGTAACTGGTACACACCGGCAAGAGGAGCAGATTTGTTTGTTGTCGATCTGCAGCACTTTGGTTCAGTATCAGTCCAGTGTCTTTCCGTATGAATCCAGCTTTTTGTGGAAATTTGAGCGTGAGAATAATTTTCGCATTCGCAGCTTACAGTGCACCGGAGACGTAATTGTGTTCTGACACTCGTTACGTTTGGTTCTTTGCGATCAATCTGCTCTTCGCGAAAAATACGTGGATGTTGGTGTTTCGGAGGGATTCGACACTTGCGCCCGGAAACTATGGAACAATAATTCTGTGAATGGATTTGGCATTTCCTGAGGTCGATGCGCGGACTGAGGCTCGAGTGTTGCATTTACTTACCCGTTTTCCCTCCTGGCGGTGCTGAACATTCCTGTGGCGTCTAGTGCTCATGGGCTTGACGTCGAAGTGCAGGTTTCTTGTCAGAGTTGGATTCCGGTTGCCATTGATGACACAATTTCGTTAAAGTTGTTTTGCCCATCTTTCATACAGAGGGAGGCGAGTGGGCGGTCACGTGTTTCGTATGCCAAACTTGACCCTGAGCCCAATTTGGCCAGTATTTGTTGGTCTTGTGACCCTTTCTTCAGGGCATTCAAATGTGTTACCAGAAGTCAGATTTCCCAAAGACGCTGTTCCGGTTTTGATGGGATTTTGTGTATTTGTACTTGTCTATTTAATAAGCTTCTTTACTCCATGCGAAGATGATTAAGTGAAATTCCGGTCGCGTACGGGTTGGATGGTAATTTTATTTTTCAATTTTCGCCAAAGGGTTGTCAGATCGCAACCCTTTTTAAATAATCAGTTTGCCATGTTCTGAACCCTTAAGTGTTTCGGATAAATTTATCCCTGGACCAACAATTTCATTCGACCAGCTTCAACCGGACATCTTAAAATTCTTTATCCCTATGAGTTGGCTGATGACCTTGAGGCGGGATCTGTATGGACGGGGGCGCCTGCATTTTCTCCCAGTCACTTCTGCGGCCCTTGTGCCCCAGTCGCAATGATAACCCTCTGGATGGCTCCCATGCAACCATGGAAAACGGAGGCATACGTCCGTGCCCTGAGTGGGATTCTAACGTAAGACCCCATTCGAAGAAAATATGAGACTTTTCTTAACTTTATGGGGGGTGGTACGTCAGCCGCTAAGTGGCCTGTTGTACCGGCCCTGCATGATACATGAGTGTAGAGCAGTCGGTGAAATGAGAATTGGCAGGGGAAGCTGAAGTACTCGGAGAACGCTAGCCTCAATGCCACTTTGTCCACCACAAATCCCACATGACCTGATCTGGGATCGAACTTGAATTGCCGGGCTGGAAAAACAGCGACTAAAAGCATAAATTCGTTTAAATAATATATAAAAACTCAGTTTCCACCTGACACACAACACACTGCTTCTTATTACCACAAAACAACCGATTAATGCTATTTAGGGAATAACCGCTGTTTACTGTGATCATACAAAACACATGAACACACTCTGTGGGGGGGGGGGGAATTGAAGCTTTCTGAATTTTAAAGCAGGTGGCGTATGTTTTCAAAGGTTCAAAATATATACGCTAAAATTAAGAGCGGGCACTTTACCTGCACAGATAGATAGCCCACCAGTGAGAATATGACTCATCAACTGTATCGGTCACTTTCAACGCAGGGTGTATTTTACAGAAATTTCTGCATAAATGCGTGGAGAATATATCAGCGGGATTGTCAGTCAGGTTTCGATCTTAGGACGTTTAAGCATTAGACATGCCGTTCGGGGCGTGGACTATGGCATTTGTGTGTGATGCACCTGAGTTGCCTCAAGTGACGCCATTTCACGCGCGCGCGTGCGCGCTCGTGCAACTTAATGCAACGCAGCATTACGGCTGCATTCTCATTGTATGAAGCTAAGTGGTAATACCCGCTGAGAATTCAGCGGGAAGTCTTCTTGTAAGTTATACAAGCTTTCATACTGTTAGCTTGACCTACTTGATCCTGTATTACTTTCAAGTTCCACACTTTATCAAATAATGCGTCGAGGTCGATGTGTAGCCCCATCTCACACGAATATTTTGCAAAAAAATATTCACCCGTAAACCATCATCTTTATGTAGCTTTTTTTATTGCTAGTGGTGTGGGACAAAGTCCCTTGTGCTGCAGCCACTTCTGGCCTATTGTACCAGCCCCAGATGATAGATGAGGGTGATTGTGGAGCAATTGGTGGAATGAAGATTGGCAGGGGGAACCGAAGTACTCGGAGAAAACCTGCCCCAGCGCCACTTTGTTTACCAGAAATCCCACTTGACCAGACCCGGGATCGAACCCGGGCCGCCGCAGTGGGAAGCCAGGGACTAACCGGTTGAGCTAGGGCGCGGCCCTTTATGTACACATATCCCCATCAGAATATTATCAGTTACCGATCAGGCACGGCGCAATTAAATAAATGGGCACTCTGTAGCGTAGCTGATTCCGGCAGTGTTACAAGCCAGATTGCTGCTGGTTCGATTCCTGATGAGGTCATTGGGTTTTTCAAATTTTCAATTGACCTATTCCTTCCAGCCACACAATGGCCCTGGGGTCGTCTCAACCTCTAACAGAAATGAGCACCAGGAATCTTTCTGGGGGTAAAGGACAGTCGGCGCGTAAGGCTGACAGCCATACCTCCATCTGTGAGCCGATCTAGAAAATGTGGAAGCCTCGACGTCTCACAAGAGTATGGGCCTCCACAGCCTGTTACAGGGAGAGCGTTTCCTTTGATATTTAAACAAAAGTCTGGTCCCAAGTTTCGTTACCTTCTGCATAAGGTACATGTTCATGGATTGTATTAACGCTTGACATTTCGGTGCTGTGGTAACGGAAAACTCTTAAAGCAGTGGGAAACCTCGCGCCTGCAACCGTTCTTTTTTTATGCATTACGGGAATCTGAAACTTCTCGGCCCCAAGACAAATCCCTGTGGACGCTCCTCTCCCCCTCGCGGAAAGCGTCCGGGTACAGTATCAGCATGGCGCACTGCGCGACGCCTCTAGCTGTTCGACACCTTTTGTTTAGGTTCTGCCTCTCTGAGGCGTTCGCAACGGGAATTTGCAAAGGATTCGTCACGCCTGCCAGCCAGCCAGCCCGCCCGCCCGCCTGCCTGCCGACAGAATACACAACGGACCTAGACTGCACATGAAGTTCAGAATGTGTTAAGATTTGTCCTAATATTTCTGTTTTGGTTAAAATCAGACAAAAATTAATGACAGTTTGCACGAAGACCTATCTGCGTTTGTGTGCGTTTTTCGAGCATAAATTGAGATATATTTATCGAATCTGAAAATGTCCTTAATAAAATATATAGAAAAGCATGAAACACGCATTTAATACGACTATTCATCACATATTTTCCGCGTGTCTTACGGTTTTCGAGGTAACTAAATTCTGAAATAAGTGATCGTTGTAGAATCGTTATGTTTTGTTTATATTTTCGTACTCGTTATTACTAATTTACGAGTGTTTATTCATTTGGTGCCATATAGATCTTGAGCGCTCTTATAACGTTGAACTGTTCACCCCTGATCCCGTCTCTCCACAAATATTGCCTGATCATGAAGCTTCGACATCCCTGTCCCCAGTACTGTGTGCAGAGTTCAGAGCCAGTGTGACTCCACAGGCCGCAGACGAAAGAGACTCAGTGTATGCATGACTAGCAGATCGAGCGGCCCGCCACGCAACTCATCCGAGCAACACGACTCCACTCCGTGCTTCCTGGCGTGCGAACTTCAGAGGTGGGAGAAATGAATACCGATCTTAAACATTTATAGACTGATAAATGATTCGGAAATATTTCAGTAGACGTATTTACGATACTGCGATTGCATGAAACCGAGTTTGTTCCCTAACCCTTCAAAATACATGAGTATTTGTGCATCGTGTGACTATAGGAATTAGAAACCAGTAATTTCCAAACTGTATCTTTGTAATAGACACGTGATGTATCTTCTGTAAGATGTGGACTCAATTTTTAGTATCTCTTCCCCTGAAATCAAGGCTTTATGAGTTGAAACTATGACCCTTTATAGTTCCATCGTAGCTGCACCCATGTGTGATCGTCACGTGAGCCATTCCTGCCACTGCCTTTGAATTTTCCGACAGTCTGTATCATTTACTGTGGCCATTGTACTGGACACTGTCCACCTTACGCAGTTCCTTCTCGCTCAGCGTTTCGAGAGCTGGGTCTCTCTGTTTCTGTCGTCAGGTGTAAGAAAGGAAGTTTCTTATTCGATTGGGTCCCTGGGAAAGGGCTGGTGCTCATCCAGACCCAGTACAGTAACGACCCTTCCTCCTTGGCACCTTATGATGGAAACAAATCCTGTCTCCGAAAAGCTGCGTTAGAAGAAACTCAAGACGATGGGCAGCGTAAGAATGAATAGTTGTCCTTACAGACCTCTTCTGTTCACTCACCTTCTCCAAGTTGAGTGTCAGTGTTACATCATCATGTTTTTGTACCAAAATTTGTGTAGTTTCCTTTGTCCCCACATCCAAGCGAAGTGCCTGGCCTTCATTAGCTGCATTGATTTCGAATGGCTGTAGGATGTAGTTTAAAAGATAGCTTATTTGGTGGGTTCCATGAAGTGGATTTTTAAACATCATCCTGAAGAAGGGATTCAGAATAAGGACATAAGTCCCTTCCTTTAGCTTCCTGTTTTACTTATTTAATACGGCCCTGATCTGGTTTCAGGCTGAGACCAGGCACGGTGACGCTCTCTATGCATCTGTCTGGTACAGGCATCTCAACTGTGATTCCAAAAACATACACAAGTTGATAGACATGATTTTCAATTTCGTACCAGAATCTACGTCCTTAGATTCACTGGTTTATTAACTATCGTCCTCACACACACACCTACGCACGCACACACGAAATTAAGACGTTCCTAAAAGTGATGTTGGCAACGCTGAAACATTTGGCAGGGTCACCAATTGCTGCATGTCTTTCCTGCCGCGACTCCACCTGCGACGGAGCGGCGCAATCCGCGACTCCGGTTGGTTCTGTGCGGTTCTTGCAACTCGTGCAGTGTGAAGTACTCTGTCCTTCCGTCCAACACGCTCATTCTGAAGCGTGAAAATTGAAACAGAAGAGAAACTGGTGGGGGAGTAATGAGAGACACTTCATATCTTACGGAAAATGGGAGGAACAGGAAAGATATCACCATGAAGGGTAATAGGCAGCGCCCGTTCATCCTTCTGGTAAGAGTGTGTTAGGGAAAGGGTAAAGCGTTCTGAAGTAGACTTTGTAATGAGTAGAGGACAGAATTTGAGCAGGGGCTTTGCAGTGTTTGATCGGAATTCTGACGTTGCCGTTAGGAGGTTCAACTAATAATATTTAAACATTCGGTTGCTACCTCGCAGAAAACATGCTGCGTCTCCATTGCAGAGACCAGCTGGATAATAACGTTTCAGTTTATTGCGAGAATCGTACGAAACACATAAATATACTGCGTGGGCGAAGTGGATTTTTTTTAATGTTAAGGTAAGAGGTCAAGGAAATAGCGGCTCCGGCCTAGAAAACCGAAATTAACGGCCGTGGGGATTCGTTGCGCTGACCACGCGACACCCTTAATCCGCTAAAGTTGGCACTAACTTCGCCGACAAGCGTCGGACGCTCGGTCTGTATAGTTCGCTTACGGACTAAAATGACGGAGTTTGTTTTGTTTTTAGTGTTAAGGTAGGAGGTACATACAGTTGGCTGCAATGCTACAACGAGTTACCAGAAGCTTATACGTAACAAATGATTTGCCTAAAACAACGACAGTCACCTCTCAGCAACGCATTTTGATTTGTGTTTGAGGCCCGTCTTCAAAACACGCACCTTAGGAAATGCACACATGACGTATTCGCTTTGTTATTCTTTATTTGGTTAAAGATAGATTATTTTACAACACTATTAGAACTATTAGTAGAATGATTAGATGACTAATGAATCGTAAATTTGAAAGATGTGGAAGGAATTGGCCGTGGCCTATTTTGAATTAATATCCTGGTATTTGCAAAGCAGAACCGAGAGAACGCACAAAGAGCCGCAGTAACCATAGACGGACTCCGGGCCTAGATTTGAACCCAGGGTCTCCCAACGAGAGAGTGCTGCTCAAGTCCTGTCTGTCACTTGCTGCCCCTGGACCCGCGCATGCGTGCATGTTGATTCTGGCGTTTAGAGGCGCGAAGAGAGCGGGAAGCAAACGCAAGGGAGGGCCCACTCAGTCCCACATTCTCCGAAATGTGATGTGACAGCGCAGAGAACGATTTTCGTAAACTGGCTCGGAAACCTGGGACTGTGCGTCCCATTTAGCGTGGTACTATCGATATGCGAGCAGAAACGCGTGTAGGTCTTCATGTGAAGTGTCCGTTGTTGTCCGATTTTAAACAAAACTCCTGAATATTAAATTCCACGACAAATTTCAGCTATTCTCGAGTTCTTATATCCGGACAGACAGACAAACACACGGCGCGTTTTAGATCCGAACGAAATGAAGCTCCACCCACACGTCCGCCTCAGACGACAAAATGACAGGACCGGCTGGCAGCATTCCTGTTAAGCGTGTGGCATTCTTCAGATTATGGTCGTTTGGGCTGATACCGGCGTGGTCTTGTTGGCGGGTACCGACATTTCAGAGGAACATTCTCCCTCCTTCTCTGTGGCTGAACCTATAAACTTGAACGCTGATGATGGCAGCATGTTTCTCCGAAACGTCTGTAGAGACTAAATAAGCCACAGGGTGTCGCAACCGGGAGGACCACAATTATAAACGAGTAAACTGTGATGAATAATAAACTAACATAAGTAGAATATACAGGAATAAATACGCCTAGATAAATGAACAGTGTATATTAATGAATAGATAAGTATATAAAGAAATATACAGCGCTACTATAAATGATTCATTCGTTTTTAAAACGCTATATTTTCCAAAGCATTACACATACAAATATGATTGATATATAAAAAGAACCGTAAACTCACCAAGTTTTCTTCACACTCTACAAATGTTCTATGTGTGCCCCTTGGGTCACACGACACACGTCCAGGCGGTAGTAGAGCTCGTTCCACACATTTTGTAGCATCATCCTGTCAGTGGTCATCATTGCAGCATCGATGCGTTCCCTCAGCTCTACGAGTGTTCTTGGTAGTGGGGGTACGTAAACACGATCCTTAATGTACCCCCAAAGGAAGAAGTCACAAGGCGTTAGATCAGGTGATCTGGTGGGCCAAGTGAACAGAGCTACGTCATCCTCACCAACACGCCCAATCCAGCGATGCCGAAGTTTATTGTTTAGGTAGCGACGAACATTGCCGATACCACCGCAAAATGCTTTGTTTACATGGCGGTTATTTTCTGTACTCTCTTTTGAATGCGCGTTGCACTGCTATAACAGACGAACATCTCCCATATTCGAACAAACAAAAACTCTTTTCTTGCTTTGTCGCCATTTTGTAAAGGCACTGAACTCGTGCTGCCAACTGGTGCACATAATAGAAACTTGGTGAGTGTACGGTTCTATTTATATAGCAATCATATTTGTACATGTAATACTTTGGAAAATATATCGTTTTAAAAACGAATGAAACATTTATAGTAGCCCTGTATATAAATAACTAAATACAGAAACATATATATGTGACTACATAAATCAGTGAATACAAAAATGATGATCAAGAAACAAAATAAGTAAACAAATAACGGACGAATTAGCTGCAGTCTCTTTTTCTTGTGAACATTCCTGCCGTGACTCGGTCGTTAAGATCTTGTTTGTGGAAACAGTTTAGTGCACTAAGGGAGCGGGTTGTCCTCACCCTGTCCGACCACAACACGCATCGCCTCTGCAGTCTTGTAGCGATGACACCGTGGGACAGAGGAGCGTCTGTTGGTTGCAAGGAGTTTGCCAAGGCGGCCGTGTGTCACGTCTTCCCGTGGCAGGAACTGCACAGCACCTGGTTTATTCATCATGTCCGTCCTCATCACACGTGGCTCGGGTTCTATCGTCTGCTGCCAGACTGGCGCTCAACATGCGGTACGCGTACCGCGGCTGTGACGTCGGAAATAGGCTCACCCTTCACTTCAGTGTCTGCTCTGAGCACGCTGCATTGTCCAGGCCATTACGACGAGGGTACAGAGAGCGGGGCTCTGGGGGGGAGGGGTAAATGAGACACTGGGATATACGTTATATTTTAGCGTCCTGTTGCACTGATTCATGTCCATGATGTGTATTTATGCTACCCGTCTTACAGTGCACGGGTAGCATAAATACACATCGTGGACTGGGATATATTTTGAAGTAAAAACGGTTTGAAAATTTTTGGAATCCGAAGAGAAGGTTGAGTGCTGTGAAGCGAAGAAGCAAATGCAATGGATGTGCCCTCCTTCATTGATATTAGCATTGGAAGGGCTGCTCGTATAAACGTTCAAGTTTCTGCCTCGCAAGAACATACAGCCTCTTCATTACAAACACCAAGCAGTTAATGCTGTTTAGGGAAATGCATTCCTTGGGTGAAATCACAGGGTTTCTTAATGTTAAGCAGGTGGTACTTATTGTTAAGTGTCACAACGATAGAAATGCGGTTTGGATTATTAATAGGATTTATTGAATACTCATAGGTCGTAACTGCAAATAATTTTAACGCTGGTACTGATTTTGGCCCCAGGGGTCGACTCAGCCTCTGACAGAAATGAGTACCAGGAATTAATAAAATAATTTTCCTAGGAAGTAAAGCGCGACCGGCGCGTAAGGCTGACAACCTTACCGCCATCTTTGAGCCGATTGTCTAGGTAATGTGGGACCCTCAACGTCTCGCAATCCTATGGGCCTGGTACAGGGGCAGCTTTACTTTACTTTTTACTTTTACTTACTGACTTTCACAATAAACAGCACTGCACGTTACTCTCCTCATTCTATCTCTGCTAATCTTCACGGATTTATAACGCAGGAAATATAGAAGTCTCAGTAAATCACACACTCCCAATACCACTGTACTACTGCACACAAAAAGTCTTCAAACCATACGTTAAATCTTCACAGGCCGACTTCCTGTACTCTTCTGCACTCCTCAAACTTACTGCCTGCTTGTTCGCGTGTTTCTGCCACTACTCACTCGTAACCGCCCTGAAAGAATTATGTCACTCTTATATAATCGCGGACCTGCTGTGAGACCTGCTGTCCAATGAGTACCGAGAACTTTTCCTCCAGGGGTAAAGCGGCTGGGGCGTGAGTGCCGAGGTTAAGAATGGCTGGAGCTATACCTCCACTCCCTGTGTATCTTGAAGGCGTGGTATTTAGTTGAGCACAGGAACCACTGCACCAACTTTCGCATTTGCTTTGCTAACCGCTTTAGTTCCATGAATTCACGCAAGCTTTCATGCTGTTAACTTGCCGCGCTTTATCCTGTACAGCTGTGTGTTATAGAATGATGCATCGAGGCCGAAATTAATGGCATCATCTACGAATAACACACACAAGTAGCCAATCCTAAACCGTCTCTTAATATACCCACATCAAAATATTATCAGTACTCACAGCACAAAAATTGGGAAACTACTACATAGCATACGTTCAACCAGCATGTTACCGCTGGTAAGTTCGTTGCTATGGTAACCCGAAATTCCTTTATTCCATAACTTCACCTCACCCTTACGTTATTTCCTTAAACGTACAACATTTCGATTATCGTGCTGAATCTCTTGAATGGCGTTTCACCTGCTTTAAGCATGGCGTTACATTTGTGGTGGACGGAAACCCGTTAGAATTTGGGTAAATGCTTTCGGACGTAAAGTGTGTTTTTCCTTTCCTTTCCTTTCTACAGTTCTCCCCCCCCCCCAACATATTTGGAGAAATTATGTTCGAAATACGCGCACAATCGCATATATATGCTTTACTTTTGCCCATCTTTAACCAATACTGGATTTTTTTCAACAAAGATTAGAGAAATTCTTCGATGTACAGTTTATTGAAAACCTGTTCAGTGGTTCTCGAGTTCTTACAGATAGAAGAACAGACAGACATTTCGTCTGCCACTTCTGGTTACGAATCAGAACTAGATTATAAAAACCTCTAGCTCCCTAGTCCGTCGTCCTGGTTTTGCTCTACCAACTAGCCTCTTTTATTGAAATGTATGCAATCTCCTAGTTGCCGTAGCGCAAGCGCATACGCCTCCTTGTGGGGCAGTCATTCTGTGGGGATACAGTTGCGGCAGCACTCCGCTTGAGGTCGCTGACTATTCCGTTATACCGACATATCTCAGAGCATGACAAATGACTTCCGATGAAGCGAGCTTATTGATTCAATGTTAACTTGCTTTTCTCTGGATCTAATCGGGTCCCGGGACAGTTGGGAGTGGGGAAGGGGTGAGACTGAAGCACTGTGAACCTCAAGCGTGTCTGTGACAGTTCATAGCAGCCATGGAGGAGTCGCCGCGTCACGTGACTATAACTCAACAGGCAGAAGTACTCGTTCTTCGCCTGGGATAGGGCTGCTTCGCGTGTCAACACAGCAGCATGTGATGTTGCCTCTTTAAAACACCTTTGAGTGTACGTCACACGTTTCATAGGCAACCTCCTCTGTGTTCACTCCAGGATCAAGTCTAGTGCTCTCCTAACAAGGCATGGCGACGCACTCTTGAAAGTGTTAGGGCGGGTGCACACCAAGGAAACTGGCAACCGCAACGAAACCGCAATTTCCGAAAAATTTCGAAGATTTCAGCAGACAACTAGTTTCCAGATTAGCAGGCGCACACTGAAGAGACTTATGAATAATTGCTTACATCATCTAAGTGCGTATATTCGTCCGACGTCAGTCGTCACGAAATAACGAGCGGCTCTGAGGCCACACAGCCTCCGATACATTGAGTACCGGGTGGGGGTTGGAGGTTGTTCCAGAAATAAAGCAGCCGGAGCGTGAAGCTAACCACTCGTCTCCATCTAGTGCCGAGATCAAAAAGGTGTGGATCTATATATCTGCTCCCCCATAAGTCTTCATGGCGTAGTGCTTAAGTAGTTAATCACAGTTAATCTTTGCCTTTCAAATATGTCAGGTTTTTACACGAAAAGCGTGGACTATGTAGCTATTCGACCAATAATTTGTGAAGTTGCGCGCGCGCACACACACACACACACATATGAGTTACGAAAACCTGCGGCAGCATACTCAAGTGCAACCATAAATTCTGGGAATAATTAATCTCCTGCTTTCCTCTGATACAACACGGACCGCATGAAAAACGAAAAAAAAAAAAAATAGGATACACAGGCACACAGACAACATGTTGATGCCATAAGCCTCCTTTTTTCTTGAAATAAGGAAAGCTAGCTGAAAGAGAACGGAGTAAAGAATAGCAGGAAGTGTGGGGGAGGGAAAATTGACAGAAGTCTTTGTTTGCTTCTTGTTCCTCCAGCCACTCTTGCAGAGACTCCAACTAGTCTTGCATAATGCCGAATGACTGGATGGAATCCAATAATGACTCGAAAATGATGTGGAAGGTAGCGGTGGTGGCCAAATTTCTGGTACTATCCAACATTTGCTGGAGGAACGGAGGAAAACCACGAGTAATATCGGTCGGAGCAGTCAGTGGCCAGATCGATTTTGGAATAGGCACCCTCCCCCACCGCGATGCAAGCGGTACAATTCTAACATAGCGCGCTCCGTGGGACGAGAAAATGGCGGCTAGTGACATATGCGATGCCCCCGTGTCTGACATGTTTCTGACCCTCTGCACAGGTCGACTGAAGCAGCCTGCGGCCTTCGGAGGAACATGAGCCTGCGACACTGCACAGCGCGCTCGTAAATTCGGTTCTTATGCCTGGTTGGCAGGTGTAATTGTTTGCAGAAAACTGGGTTGCATGTACTTAGTGGGGATGTCCGGCTTGATCTTCGAAGTGGGACAGAGTGTGTGGGGTCTGCAGGATACTGACTGGGCAGTCCCGTGGGGAGGTGTGAGCCGGTGTATCTGTGGCTTGCCAAGCTGCTCGAACAGGGTTCTTCCGGTGGTAGTTTAAAGGCGAAGCCGAATCTCGTTTGCCATATGAGGACGGCTGAGTCTTCTGAGCTTGCCGCTATGTTCGCTGTAACCTGCTCTGAAAACGTCGGCTTAGAGAGCTCTTTCTGTAATATTTGACATGAATATTTGGACTGTTTCAAGGGGAAAATCGGCAATCGACTTAGTCCCGTCCACACCCCCAACACTTTCTGCGATTAGACGCAGTTTTGCCTCATCCGTATTGACACTCAATCGTCCAACTGACAATCTTCATGAGTGTTTCAGTTCAAATTTCGTATCGTAAGAAAACTGGATACAAGTTACAAGGAATTCCAATGTGAATAACGCTTCATTCGCTCGTCACTGTAACTCTCCCTGGCCATTTGGTTATATCCCTCACTAGTTCAAATTTTGAATTGTTTCTGTTGTCGTGACCCAAGATGGTGGCGGGTCGACTGAATTATGTTGGCCGAGCGGTAGCGTAATAATTCAGTGATGGTGATGGTCAGTTGGCTGCTGGAGCGGGTATTCCAACCACAAAGAGCAAATACTCACTACAGATAATAGAGGATTTATTGATTCTTAGTGTATATTACATACAAGCGCTGGTGGACGTAAGCCTGGCCAGCCTTCCCATAGCCCCAACCCAGACAAAATGCACCCTTCAACTTCCCTCTGTTTCTTAAAACCTCTCTAAAACTAAACTTTCAGACCAATGTCCCGAGACATGAACCCTCACGCAGATCAGATTACACCAGCTGCTGTTGAAGGATAGGTCCCAGCCGAAACACTCCAGGACCCCACTAATTTATGGAATGGCAGGGGTAGATATAACATTTTTTCTCTGAGGAAGCAGGTCAACCTCTTGACGTGCTGTAAATTTAGTAGAGGGCATGACCCCAGACATCAGACTCAAGATCCTAAAATTAAAAAATCTAAAAAGGGTTGCGAACCCCGCAACACTGTATCTTACATTGTTCCAAATGTTTCCATGGTACCCTGTGTTGCATTGGTTCAAATTCTTTCCTTTCACTGCATTTCTCACTGATCCAAATATTTCCTTGTTAACTACTTCTTTTACCCTTCCCAGTGTCGCCCTGTAAGTACAACTCTCCCTGGTCCAAACGTCGCCTTGTAAGTACAACTCTCCCTGGTCCAAACGTCGCCCTGTAAGTACAACTCTTCCTGGTCCAAACGTCGCCTTGTAAGTACAGCTCTCCCTGGTCCAAACGTCGCCCTGTGAGTACAATTCTTCCTGGTCCAACTGTCGCCTTGTAAGTACAGCTCTCCCTGGTCCAAACGTCGCCCTGTGAGTACAATTCTTCCTGGTCCAACTGTCGCCTTGTAAGTACAGCTCTCCCTGGTCCAAACGTCGCCCTGTGAGTACAATTCTTCCTGGTCCAAATGTCGCCTTGTAAGTACAATCGGTCCATTGGTTCAAAAATTTAATGGAGGAAAGAGAGTCTTGGGGTATGGACGTGAAGATATTAATGTGATTCCGCGGATCCTACTTCCTCCCCTTAAGGAACTACGTATTATGTAACTAAACCGAGCATGAAAAATTAAGTAGTTACTATAGGATTCTGACGATGGTGTATAACACACTGATATATTGGGTTTTTGGACTTTACCCAATATATCAATGAAAAATTAAGTAATCCAAAAGTGAAAGAAAATCCATGTCATCGCAGCGTAAACATCTTTTTTGACCGTAAGTGTTGAGTTCCCAATACATTTACGGTTTTCTTTCGACGTCCCATTTCGTCCGTTGCAGCGAGTGAGAGACAGAAGTTCCTCTACAGGATCCTACGTTTCAATATATAACCGGCCAAGTCAGCCGAGAAAAACGTAAAGCCAAATGAAAGAATCCATTCCCGTACGAAATGTTTCTCCCTCAGAGCTACATGAGGTAGTGTCTCCTTAACGCACAGCGGAGGAACGGAGACACTCGGCCCCACTCCCCATTAGTAAGCAACATCTGATGTAAATCTGGGCATCTGGTGAAGAGGATCTTTGCCATTTGTCACCCAGAGTTACAGAGCCGCTCACGAAGGTAAGATTCGAAACGAGAGCTTACAGAATACCATGCAGGAGCCCTAGAAACTCGTCGTCTGCATTCCGAGCTCTTAGGAATGCTAGTGACACCAGGCTCTGTGGGAACGGAAACCGGAGCCGCTGGTCTCGCCCGCTCATTGATATGTGCTGAGCTAACGTCCGTGTCCTTGAGGGGACTGAATTGATTGCTGATGGACGTCCTCCTTGAATCATAACGATCAGTGGCTGCGTGTAACAACGTGACTGTGGGATCCTCGGTATGCGGAGACTTGTCTGACGGACGATCGGAGATCCACGCGGAGTGAATGCTAGTGAAGTAGGCGGGATGTATGAAGTTGCATTAATACTGGGACTAAAGCAGTAGGAAATGAAGGTAGTGTTATTTGTTAAGCGGCTATCTAATGCCGAGATTAAGCATGCGCGAAGCTGTTCCTCCACTTCCCCATACCTCTTCATAGCCTGGTGCTTATTTACATTACTTATGGCATTAACGGTGAATTGAAACGAAATGGAGTGTGCGGTTCACAAATAGTTGTGTTCGATGCAGTGCTTAGAGATAATCGATCATTCTACCCAACTTTTCTTTTTTCTAGTATGAAGCCAACAATCCTGTTTCTATCTCTCCAGCCTTTTCCCAGGCACCCAAATAATCGTGGGTTATGATACCGTGTAATTTGTCAACTGGGAATGACCGTTTCGTCATAGAAGCCGACCATTAAACCCTTCATCGCCGAATCTGCCCACTGTAAGTTGCCATAACCACTTCCATTCAGATCTGCATCTTCATTCGAAACTTGCTTGCGCCTCTAATTCATGCATGGAACTTTCAGTTGCTACTGGTTGGGTCAGTTGAGAGCTACAATTGTGAGAAGTGAGCAGGTGGTAGCTGAGGCCGGTGGCAATTCGGGAACCCAGAGGAAGGAGAACGTCCGCCATTGAAGCCACTAACAAGCAACGGCTAGTGAAGACTGACAAGACTTTATGTGTGCTGTAATTACAGTGAACTTTGCAGTGTGTAACTCAGTGGAACTGTCATAGTTATTTGTAGTTACGATGTTTAAGTGCTCAATAATTGCAGCTACCAATCCAAACCTCGCCTCTAGTCACACTCAGTCACGTGACAGTGTTATTCGTGAGAGATGGCCTTAAACGTCCGCTTCTGAGCATCGTTTGACGTCGTGTAAGTCAGGAAAGGAACATGGATGAACGCAAGGGAAGCTAAAGGAACGGAATATAATTCGTATAACGACTGGTGAGACTTAGTTAAATGTCCGCCTCTGTCGTCTAGTGGTTAGAGTTCCTGGCTACATATCCAGAGATCCGGGTTAGATTCCTGGCGCTACCAGATTCTATCTGAGAAGTAGTGGATCTGGAACGGGGTCCACTCAGCGTCGTGATGATAATTAGGGAGCTGTTTCAAGGAAATAGAGGCTCCGGTCTAGAAAACCGAAATTAACGGCCGTGGGGATTCGTTGGGCTGACCACTTGACACCCTCTATCCGCTAAAGTTGACACTAACTTCGCCGACAAGCGGCGGTCGCTCGGTCGGTATAGTTCGCTTGTGGCCTAAAACCACGGAGTTTTTTTTTTTACAGGTAAATTCTCAGTGAGCATTATATTACTGTGTATTTGTATCTTCTGGCGCTACATCTCTTGTTTGGTGTGTTGCCAACACACATGCAGATGTTTTTTATTGTTCAGATCACATGTTTTGGCCCATATAGGCTATGATGAAGTGATCTTGAGGAAGACGCAACCGTTGCCGGGTTACATAAATTACAATTCTAATGTGGAATTTGTTGGTTAACCTTGGGTTTATAGGATCTGACATATTTCTGTACGTACATTAAAATTTTAACTTAAAATTACAGTTTCAAAAACATTAAAAATTAAACCGAAGCACTACAGGAAGAAATACCTTTAAGGGTGCTCCTTTGGATGGTGTGGAATACATGTCATTATACATGTATATACATATATACACGTACATACAGACATAGACGTATAAGCATTCAACGAAGTTGTCACTAACTTGGGCAATATAGCGTCAGACCCACTCTTGCGGCAGTTAACTGGACCGCCTGAGGAATCCCTCTAGAAACTTCGGACCGAGATTTGAACCAAGGAACTCTCGAATGGTATGGTACCCACCGGATCGCTTGTTTCGGCGCTCCACTGATGTGGACCCCGGCCTGGTCACTGCGTCGCGTCCGGTTATCTCAGCGGACTGAACAAGCGAGATCATCTAACAAACGGATGACAGACGCAGGAGGTGGTGCGTTCGTAACATGAACAGCAGTGTTTATGGAAGAAGGGTTGATATAATGGTAGAGGGTGGGAGGATGACAGGGTGGAGTCAGCCGGGGTAGCTTTGAAATATGGCAGGTCTGCTGGTATTCTCAAAGGAATGTAGTTGGTCGCACACTGGTAGGAGCTCTCACGGTCTTGTCAACATGTCCGTGGCGGGAGCTCTGTGAAACTTGTCATCTGGAATATGACGCCGTATAGTTTGGCAGTATATGAGCATTTCGGATCAACCTTCTGTGTCCATGTTCAGGGTAGAACAGTGTAACAAATCCACTTGAAAAAGAGGACCTAGGTGTCAGGAATATTTCAAATGATATTTCCAGTTTCGTTGTGTCAGGGTCATTTGCATGTGTAAACATTTGAATCTTCAGTTCTATACAAACTGCAGTCGAGGTTAATTTGTTAGTGTGTAGCAGCCGACGTTGCGGAAAACACCGTTCCGAACTTCAGCATAGCCTCACATTCCTCTGAAACGTTTGTATATACCTACCAAATTTCTGTGGTCCCTGTGTTTACCTAATTAAGCATTATGTCATGAAGGCGTATGGGGCAGTAGATGTATAGAGCTATATTTTCTTGACCTCGACACTGGTTGGAGGTGAGTGGTCAGCTTCACGCCCCTGCCGCTTTACCCCCGGGGGAAAGAGCCTCCGGTACCCATTGAATAGGGGGCTGGGTGGTCCCCAGAGCAGGTTTGGACGAATTGGATAAGAGAAAATTCTTGACCTTACCAGGACTCGAACTCCGATCCCATCTTCCAGACTGTAGCCAGTTGCTATACCGACTGTGCTATGCCGGCTCCCATCAGGGTGCCATAACTCCTGGCATAAGATTACAGAGATTCTTAACTTAAAGCAGGAGTCATGGACGCTTGCCACTGAGCTTCATACCATTCAAAGTTGACAATGGACTGCATGACGCAGTTCATGCTTAAAGCAGAAAAGGAGATATTTTCCTTTCGGGGAAAGCGAGCTCACCCCCATCCCCACTACCCCACCGCCCCGTGCAGCAACATGGATGAAAGTGCCGCAGCCCCTTACACGTGCTTCAAACCAGCTGGATGGACTCTGTGACACGACGCGCAGGCTGAAAGCCTCAGCTGACAGCTCGGGGGTTGTGACTGCTGCCCGCCACAGGGTGAGTATCACGCAGAGACCGGTCTCCCTGCCACAGACATCACAGGAGCGCTACCTGTGGAGCGTCAGTTTAACGCGAATCTTAATTTATAAGCATTAAGTGCGAGATTGAAAACGGATTGTTATTGCTATTGTTGCGAAGCAGAGGAGTGGGGAAGTGCCAACACAGTTCCATTGGTTCCTAATCTCGGCTCTACGTGGGAGAGTATGGCCAGCTTCATGCCCCGGCCGCTTTACTCTAGGACAAACAGCCTCCGGTATTCATTGTATAGGAAGCTGGGAAGACATCGGAGCCGGCCTGAACGCTGTGGAGAAAAGATAAATCCCTTATCCTTGCCGGAAATCGAACTCCGTCTTCACAGTCACCAAGCCGGTGGCCTAGTCACTCTACTCACTCAGCTCCTCCGCCTCCTTAATATTTAATTTTGTAGTGTATTTAACGACGCTCCTTGGCTATATAGCGTAGAATATTTTGGTGGGTGATGAATGTAAATTGGAAAGGATTTGAAAGAAAACGGTTTTGGTCTTATCTTCATTGGTTGAATCCTGTTGTGTTTCAGATGTATACAGGATGTCCCAGGAGGAATGCGCCAGACTTCGGGAGGGCGTTTCTTATGTTAAAGTATGCCGATATAACGCAAAACACCTATGTCCAAAGTTGAACGGTTACAGAGATAATGGCCCGAGAAAAGTGTGGTCTTCTGGCGGGTCCACGCACTGTACCTGTCAGCTGACAGGTCTTATCGATGTCAAGTCTTATGTTGAATGTGGTGATAACGGCTCACACTAGTCGCATACCAGAATGCGCAGTCAGCCATGTTACGTCAGTGCTTGCCATTCATGTGTCGTGTATAGTGCTTGGAAACCTAAGGACAACTATGACATGGCGTGCGAGTTTTTTTGTAGTTCAATTTAATGGCTTCATGTCACTCACAAGTTAGTTTGATGTTACTTACATTATTAACATTACAGAAACCACATATTCCTGCCAGTTTTAATATGTATTTGGTAATCAACAAGTGTGTAACACGTGTCAAAGTTTTCATTTCTCTGGCCATTATCTCCGTAACCGTTCAACTTTGACATAGGTGTTTTGGGTTATATCGGCATACTTTAACATAAGGAACACCCTCCCGAAGTCTGGCACATTCCTTCTGGGACACCTGTATATAGGAATTATGTCAACCGTCAACACAACTAATACTCAATTTTTAATATTCGATCTTATTACTGCTACATGTTATACACAGAATGCGTGTAGTCATTGGAATACCGATATGGAACCCTATCGGTGCAACGCGTCGCATTTTATACTAACATAATTGAGGCACTATCTTGGCATCTGCCTGGGAAACCACGAAAGTACTTGTCCAGGGTAGATTCGAACCGAGGACCTACCTACCACTACGCCAGTCCGCTTGGTCTTGTTTTTATCATTATAATTATTTTCTTTCTTGGCGTTTAGAACGCGACGTAGATGAAAGCGGATACGGTTGGTTGGAAGCATGTGTAGCTGTTGCTTTGTGGGGGCGGGATGCTACCACATGTTGGGGTAAATATGGCCGCAGCTGCTCGCTTCCGAGGGGTACTCGAACGACCCTGGCGTTCTGTAATATGTTGTACTGGGAGCCACTCAGTAGAGAATATGAAACTACCACAAGACCGTTAAATGGGACTTGGCTTCAACGAGGCGGTCAAACAGAAGCCACAACAAACTTCATAACACGTACACTTTATTTAATTTTGGTTAATTACATTGTTAGTGACACCTGATGGCTATATACACAGTTCCTTTGTCCCTCTTTCGAGGAGAGACACTTACACGCGCCATATCAGTTTAGTAGCTAGGCTTTCTGTCTTTGAACAAAGAATTGCGCTATCACGCTACTGTCGCTAGGCATGACATCATCCAGTAACTGGCGTTTTTGATTGGCTATGCTTCGGGAAGTACCGGGCTAACTGCCTTATGAAGCTTGCATCATGCCTCACTAGACAAAGAAAGAATCCCCGAATCATCAGCTTCATAAGGAGTCATGCGCCATTACATCATCATCTATCTCATGTATAGCCTATAGCGTAATGCAGCGCATGATTATTTACGCAATCTTACAAATCCACAAATTTAAATTTTGCAAAATTACAATCTATATAAAGAAAAATGTAAATGTTCATTTGTTCAGGATTCTAAATCTCCGAAAGTTCTTCACCGATTGCTTCGCAATAACAATGGGTCGTTGCGTAGGAATCGCGGAATCAACAAAGCAGCGTTTCCGCGGTTATTTGCATAGCAGCGGCCGAGGGTATAAAAGGAGGTTGAATTAATTCGCCCAGTCAGTCTTGGAATAGCTGCCGCTGAAGAAGGTTGGAACCTAGACGCCAAGAGATACAGAAGTATTGGCCGAGAGATTGTGTAACCGGTAACTCTAATACTG
The DNA here is from genome assembly GCF_002891405.2 of Cryptotermes secundus. Classification (NCBI taxonomy): domain Eukaryota; kingdom Metazoa; phylum Arthropoda; class Insecta; order Blattodea; family Kalotermitidae; genus Cryptotermes; species Cryptotermes secundus. Next base: position 86,273 of record NW_019737093.1, on the reverse strand, counting down.
CAAGTGGCGATAATTGTAAAGTGTGCAAGTGAATTACAATAAAGATTCGCTATAATTAATACGGCGTAAAGTTATTTGTAGAATGACATAACCAAACACGCTACATGCATTACTGACGCGTACAACACGTCACATCCACATCAAATTCGTGCATTGTTTGCAATCATATTGACCGCCTGCTCTCCTTCATCTCCAACAGAGTTATGGGAGAAATATAAATCGCACATGGCTGAAGATATTTTCCGACGAATACGCAAGGAA
>NW_019737093.1:79302-85910 GCF_002891405.2 Cryptotermes secundus | reverse complement strand
TTGGGAATGCCATCACCGAATCGATCTGCTGCTGCTTCGTTCAATGTAGAATTGCGTCGTGAACAAAATTACAACACGGGTGATCTTTTGTCGTATGTGCAATCAAATATTCCTAAGCTAACGCTTGAGCAAAAAGGCATTTACGATCAAATAATGCAAACTGTCAATAACGGGGTTGCAGAAATCTTCTTCTTAGATGCGCCAGGAGGAACTGGTAAAATGTTCCTAATTAGATTGATTCTGGCAGCAATTCGATCCCAAAATGACATAGCCTTAGCTCTTGCGTCGTCCGGAATAGCTGCGACATTGCTACCGGGTGGAAGAACTGCTCATTCCGCTTTTAGATTACCACTGAACATGCAATTCATTGAAACTCCTACGTGCAACATTTCCAAAGGATCAGGCATGGGAAGGGTATTGCAGAAATGCAAACTTATTGTTTGGGATGAATGCACAGTGGCGCACAAAATATCGCTCGAGGCTCTTCATCGATCATTGCAAGATTTGCGTGGAAACATCAGACCATTTGGGAACGCATTAGTATTACTTGCAGGAGATTTCAGGCAAACATTACCTGTAATTCCTCGATCGACACCAGCGGACGAAATAAATGCTTGCCTGAAATACTCTACTTTGTGGCGACACGTAAAGACGTTAAAATTTAACAACAAAAATGCTTGTCCAGCTGCAAAACGATCGATCAGCTGAGTTATTCTCACATCAATTGCTGGAAATTGGGAACGGAAAGGTTCCGGTTGATCTGACCTCAGGACGAATTTCGTTGCCTCATAACTTCTGCAATTTAGTGACGTCAAAAGAAGAATTGGTTGAAAGAGTATTTCCCAGTATTCAAACCAATTATAAGAATCACCATTGGCTGAGTGAACGAGCTATTCTTGCGGCCAAGAACAAAGACGTCTACGAACTTAACAATATCGTTCAGTCTAACATTCACTGCGAGGCATTCACATACAAGTCCGTCGACACTGTTGTGGAAGCAGATGAAGCGGTTAAGTATCCAACAGAATTTTTTAATTCACTCGATCTGCCACAGCATCGCGTGGCCGGGCACAGCTAGTAATCATATGAAAACGATGTGTACATAAATTAGGCGAAGTATATTATTAAAAAGGAGTAATCGGTTACACAAGAAGGCGCCTGTGTTTGCTCTAGTGAGAGCAGAATATGGGACGGGAAGCTGGGTCACGTGACGTAGACAGACGGCGACCCCGTGCTGCGCTCTGGTGCTGTTAATCGTCTGTAAAAGACGTAAGACATATTACTGATCACATGGAGAGCCACACTTTGTGACACGCCGTGCTCCAAATTTTGCGGCGTCCCGGGTTTGATCCTAGCTCAGGCCATGTCGCATTTTCGGTGGACGAAGTGGCACCGTGGAGGGTTTTCCTTAAGTACTTCGGTTTCCCCTGCCAATTCTCATTCCACCGAATGCTTCACACTAGTGGCCGACGTACCGACTGGACTCAGTCTCAACTCAGACCACGGTATAACATTTTAAGCCCTCTACCACCTACCTTAACACCCTAAAACTCTGTATTCTGCTCACTCAGTATGTCTGTGTGTTCATATGGTTCACACAATAAACAGCATTATCCGGTTGGGCTTTGTAGCGGAGACGTAATGTGTTTCCTGTGAGGTACGAACTGAATCTTTTTATAGTATTTAGAAGAAAATCAGTCTTTAAAGGTTAACCAATCATTGAAACAGGAGACAAAGTGTAAGCAGTTCTCTCCGTACGTGTGAGCGGGATAAGTGGTATACATTTGGTGTAGGTAAGTATATGACTGATAGGCATCCAAGCTGCTTAGCATTGTACGAAAAAGATGCTTTATCGCACACTGTTTTCCAACTTTACTTCAGAATATGTCATTAGGAAGGTTCAATAATACCAGGTGGGACATCAGCTCTCGGGCTGTGCTGTTGATGTTCGTCTGCTGGGGCACAGCAAAGATACCATGAGGAAAAACAGAGTTCTTTTAAGACGCGTCCACATTACTCGTGCTCGTGCGTCAGAAGCTTACTGCTGCCGGAAAATCAGGATCTGGAGCTGATATCTGTTGTGAAGAAATGCGAAGGCTTTGTATGCAAACCAGTTTGGGCGTCCACTTCGTCAGCTCCAGATCCTGATTTTCCGTCAGCAGTAAGCTTCTGACGCGCGAGCACGAGTAATGTGGACGAGCCTTTAAACAGCAAGCAGGCTGGCCCACAAGTATGTGCCTGCAGAAAATTGCCGTCTTTTGAGATGTGATGCCATGAACACTGGCGGATGTCCATAGACGTTTCGGAATAACGTACTGCTTCCATCATCAGGGTCGCAGCGTAAGTGAAGCCAGCAATCAGAAAGAATCAAGCAGTACGCTGATGTTTCGTAAGCAGATTGCAGGATTAAACCGCCTGTGTTTGTAGTTTGTATGTCCGCTTGACCAACAATGTTTCTCTAAAACTGCGTGTCCGAGAAACATTAGTAAAGAGATGAGGTAATTCTCTTGGAGTGACAGCCTAGCAAATTTGTTAATATTTGTTCTACTTACATGAGTTCGAGCCTCGTCATTTGGGATAGTGGGAAAGTTGGAAGGCTTGTGGGGACAACTAGACCGTCTCCTGCTTCTCCTAGGTAGACTGCTGAGGAAGGGAAGCATACAGGAACTGATAAAAGAATGTGGGGGAAATACGGAAGGTGATGGAAGAACGAAATGGATAAATGTAGAGAAAGTAGGATGTAAGGGAGGGAGGAAGTGATACGCAGGACACGAGATGAAGAATAGACAACCGAAGATGGTGCGGACGAGAGAGATGACCATGTCCCATATAATTTGATGGGCAGTGTAAGTAGCAAGCATGAGCAAGAGAAATAACGAAGAGTTCTGTTTTCTGGGGTATAGCTCCGTGTAGTGAACTGAAATTCAACTGATGTTTTGGAGGAACACGTCACCTCCATCTTCAAGGTTGAAGAAACCAGCTTGAAAGAAGGTGGCAAGTACAGCTCAGAATTCTGCTAGCCACTTAGTTTCACGCTGGTTTCTTGCTTTACTTAACCTTCAACTCTGAAGGTAGAGCCGATGTTATCGTCCAAAACTTCTGTTGACTTTTAACGGACTACACGGCTCTCTAACCAGGAAGAAAAAACTCTTCACAACCACTGGGACCAGAACTTCAAGTAAAATAAAAGTAAACAAAGGTTCTGCAAATGTAGCGCAGTTTCTCTGCACGGGACCGCTAGTTGTTTGAAGGTAGCTTAATGGTCCCCTAAAAATGTGGCAAGAATCCAATATTTGGGAACGACAGTAACAAAACGAAATTACATGCATGGAGAAATAAAGGTAAAAAATATGAAACTATCCCTGTAACAGGCCGTGACGGCTCTTACTGTTGTGAGATGTCGAGGGTCACACTTTTTTCTAGAAAGTCGTCTCACAAATGGCGGTGAGGTTGTCAGCCTTACTCGCCGGCCGTCCTTTACCCCCCCAGGAAGTAGTAGCGTCCTTGGTTGAGGCACTACGCTACAAGCCGGAGGATCGCGGTTTCGATTCCCGATGAGGTCATTGGATTTTTCAATTGGCCTAATCCTTCCAACCACACTATGGCCATAGGGTAGACTCAGCCTCTAGCAGAAATGAATACCAGGAGAAATAATGAGCAGATTAAATTCAAGAAACGCATCCTACCATTCACGTCACAGTCATGTATCTTCCTATCACTGGTTGTCCATATTTCTTCGGTCTGCTGAAGTATGACGTCGCTGTACTGCTCATGCAAATGTCGTCCTTCCGGCACGCATTGGAACGTCAGCCCTAACAGAGCCAATTCAACTGAAGAATCGATTACAATTGCATATGGCAGCTCCTGTTTGTGTTCGAGGAATATAGTTTCGACTCTTGACAGAAGCAAATGATTGTGTCCTGCCTCTGCAGAAGGATGTGGAGCATTGCTTTGAAATAGGCTATGGCTTCTCATCCAAAATCAGCCAGCTCCGAACAAACTGTGGCAAAACTGCCCTCTAACAGCGGTGGCTTAAGTTCCTGTTATTCAGAAAGCTGGGAATGCTTTAATGCTAACATTAATCACAGTTATTATTGTCTCAGGATTTTGACGACAGAAGTGTGCTGATTGCAACAGCGCAGATGTTCAGTTGTTTCTCACTACTGATAGCTATATTGTTGCCATGACTGCATTGACTTACTCTCTGAGCCGGGCCAGAGGGAATGAAAGCAAAAAACATAGACAGCGTTTCGAAAGTGAAATATGAAGGTCTTTTTGTGTAATAATTGCATGCTCTGACACTTACCTTAAGATTTATGATGAATAAAGTTGACAGAGCGCCGCCCTGTCATGCTCTTAACATAGACGCTGGTTATTGTTGATGTTGGTATTATTATTATTGTTATTATTATTAGTAGTAGTGGTAGTAGTGGTGGTGGTGGTTGTGGTAGTAGTAGTAGTAGTATAAAGGGTTGCAGTTTATTGCATCTGCCATTACCGAGCTGTTGAAGTATACGAATTTGATCGGCGGATACTCCTCCCGGGTACCCCTTACAAGACGAGTAACTGACAGAGACATGAACACGGACCCGCTCGCACACTGTTTGGAAAATCATGAAACGTTCTGCAGTTGCTCTCTCCGTGACTGGACTGTGTAGTGTCGGCCTGATGTTACGAAATGACTGCAAGCTCTGCAGAGATGTGTACGAAAGGCCGTCACTCGGCAAGGTCATACCGTCCGATTGCTATCTGACGGGCTATCTGCCGTGTGGCCGGGTTCTGGCTCTCGTCAGAGGCGAGATACTTCTGTTCTCCATAGCGTCCATACCGGCTCTGACGCCTCCCGGTCCCCTATCCGATGGGTACAGGGGTTAAAACGGTAAGGGCGTGGAACTGAACACTCACTTCCACCCAGTGTCGAGGTCAAGAATGGTGCAGCTATACCTTCACTCCCCCATATGTCTTCATAGCACAGTGCTTAAATAATTAAGCACAGGAACAAATTTACCTTTTGCCTGAAGGGCGTAGTTACTACGATCGTATTCTCTCGCACTGAACTATAAATAATTTTCCTGGGGAGTAAACCGCGGCCGGAACGTAAGGCTGACAACCTTACCGCCATCTTGAGCCGATTGTCTAGATAATGTGGGACCCTCAACGTCTCACAATCCCATGGGCCTTCACGGCCTGCTACAGGAATAGCTTTACTTTTACTTACTACATAACATGAAAATAAAAGCAATTTAAGTTAAATTTCTCCTCGTGTTTAAGTGATTAAGCACTACGTCATGAAGACGCAGGAGGAGTGGATGTGCAACCCAAGTTTTCTTGACCTTCACGCCCTCTCCGGTTTATCCGTGAGGGAAGAGCCCCCGTACCCATTAGATAGGAGGTTCGGTGGGCCCCAGAACCGGTCTGGGCGAAGCGGAGGAGTGAAAATTCTTGTCCCAACCAGAACTCGAACTCAGACCCCCCTTGTTTTCCATCCCGTAGCCAGTCGCTTTACCATAGTTTTAAAATTACGGTCTTATTGAATGTGACGTCATGCAGTCCATTCGTCTCCTATATGAGTAGGTGCAAACACTTCGAACGAACTGACGACTCCGTTTTCGTAGAATAATTGAAAGTCTGCTCGAACTGACGAAAACGGTATTTATTTTCATTTCGACCGAGCAATAATCTAACCATGTGTTTCTTCGATTAGACCTATAAGTGCCCTGCTCGCTAACCGGAACCACGTTCCTGTGCTGGTCTGACGTCACGCAGTCACTGCCATTAATACACGTAATTCTGAATCTGCACTTAACGCTATGGGGAACTAAGAGAAACACTCAAGTATCAAATAAGAATTTGATTTGTTTCATTCTGGTCCGTCACAGTAACGGTATTACAAATGATAAAACAACTCCGTCCAGTGTGACTGTTGCAGCTTTTACTACTTCACCTCTTAGCACCCTAACATGTTTCGGTTACTGCAGACCATCATCAGAGGGAATATCAATACTTTTATAAACTAAAGGTCGCGGGTTCAAGTCCCGATGAGGTCATTGGATTTTTTTCAATTGACCTAATCCTTCCGGCCGCACTAGGCCCTGGGGTTTACTCAGCCTATAACAGAAATGAGTACCAGGAATTAATTAAATAATTTTCCTGGGGAGTGAAGCGCGGCAGGCGCGTAAGGCTGATAACCTTACCGCCATCTTTGAGCCGATTGTCTAGGTAATGTGGGACCCTTAACGTCTCACAACCTTATGGGCCTTCACGGCCTGTTACAGGGATAGCTTTATTTTTACTATTACATTCGGTGTTTTGATTTTAAAAATATATAAATATACAATATTTGTAATATACACTTTATACAAAATCCAATTTTCTTACAACTACAGCAACTGTCCTTGATGCATTAAAGTTTTTTTAAAAACAACAAAGACAAAAATAACACCGTCCAGTGTGACTATTTAAGTTTTACCACTTGAAAACTCATCACCCTTACATGTTTCGATCCCTACGGATCATCCTCAGAGGGCATCAATAGTTCTTTCGGAAACTACTATTACAATAGGTGTAGTAGTTTCCGAAAAAAGTATTGATGCCCTCTGAGGATGATC
>NW_019737093.1:78890-79286 GCF_002891405.2 Cryptotermes secundus | reverse complement strand
AATAGGTTCGTGTCCCTTGTCCTTTCGTTTTTCTTGACGGGGCCGAACTTGTGCCACCTGTCTTTCTTGGGAAGGTACTTGTTGTCGTCCTATGTTTGTTCGTAGCACAGCACGCTTCCAACGTTAACCTTACACATTTAGAACATAAGCGGTAAAATATCTACTCAGTTTCATTCCTCCGCTCATAAGAACGTCCAATTCCTAACGCTTGTCTCTTCACTTTCCAACACTTTACCCTCCCTCAAACGTATACCGTATTTACGCATGTATAGGCCGCGTGCGTGTATAGGCCGCAGCACAATTTTCGGACAGAAATTATAGAAAAAATAATTTTCTTGGAATATTATTTCAGGAGTAGAACACCCTGTATTACTAATTATGAATATAATTTTTTTT
>NW_019737093.1:43343-78830 GCF_002891405.2 Cryptotermes secundus | reverse complement strand
CCAGCTAGTGCCGAAGTAAACAAAAAAGTGTATCTCTCTTAAGCCGCGTCCACATTACTCGTGCTCGTGCGACTCGCTATGCTCGCGAGTAATGTGGACGATATGACAATTCACGAGACAAGCAAATTTTAAAATTTTAATTTAAGAACTATAGCCAGCAAATTAAAATACGAATACAGCCTGTACACACTACGAGTAAATATACAGATCCTCACGCGCCGAAGCCTGGCGAGCAACTGAAGTAGTGTGGACGAAGATTTACGGGCACAAGTGAAAGCCAGACGAGTCTCCCCACGAGCACGAGCACGAGGAATGTGGACGCGCCTATATATACACTTTCTCATACGCTTTCTTGCCAAAGTGCTTAATTAACTAAGCACAGGGACATAGTTACTTTTACCTATTCCCTTCAAAGCCTTGAGCGCAACCTCAGTCTTCAAGTTTGTTGCTTGACGTCAAACCCGGCGCTTGTCCGGTGACACAGCGAGGGAGGCAGTCCTGTTCAGCTCGAGCTACGAACGGTGGCTACAGCAAGAAGCAACAAGTTAGGCAATGTGCACATACGTGGCGAATACATTCACTTTTATTTAATTCTCTCGAAACCCGGAAACCCCGAAAAAGTTTACGGATCATGAAATTTGTGTTCCAGTTGTCTTTATATCATTTTGTGCTCGGTTCGATCTCCGACCAGACACAGATTTGTCTGAGGCTTTTTGTGGGTTACCTCCATTCCACTGTGTGCATTTCAGGATATCTTCTCAATTACGCCTCGACCACTTCCTTACAAAATTTTTCCAGTTCACCGTTTTCATTCTATTATCTGATGCTATTGAACCCGTCGTTAAACAACGAACATATAGAAGGAATATTTCTTCGTGATAAAAATATTGTCTCGAGATAGGGTGACGAGACACAGTTTGGATTTGTAATCGGATTTGTTGTACACTTATGCAACTCGTTACTACAGAGCACAAGTCACTGTAGGGCACGCTAGGTCTTCTTAGTCTCTTACGCACTTCGTTAGCCTTTGCTTGGTACCGGCTTTCAACAGCGGACATACCCTTATTGTTTGTTTCTGTACTGTCCACGACCTCAGCTATCAGCTTTTCACAGTAACAGTTCACAACACCTAAACCCCAGCGCTTACCTAACAAACTCACTAACCGATTGGCTAATTGCAACAGCTAACTGGCCCTGCTTGTAACATATCGGCTCGGACAGCATAGAAAACACCGTTCCTTTGTTGTAGTGCAATTGTTGCTGTGGAAACATGCTTGTTTGCGGAGCCGTTACTTAGCAACGGCTGTTGTATAGTTGTTTATTTCAGGGTCGCTGGTTAGCAAAGAGTCTACATGCCACAATATTTTACGATTTATATTCAACAAACATGTAGTGCACTTCATCACGTAAAGTGTTTTCTTTTTGTCGGACAAAAGCCAAAATTGAAACTTATCAGCAACTTGTAAATTTCTGGTGTCAAAATCTATACTAATCGAACCGCTGTTCTCCAGCTGTTACTCTCGTCGAAGTATACAGACAAGCAGGCGAGCAGGTGGGTATGACGAAGCTATAAAAAAAAATTGTTAGCGAATTTCAGATTTGGTTAAAATGGGATAACAACCAAGGACCCTTTGGATTGAAATCTGCTCGCAGGTGGAGCGCATCTTGCTAAATATTGTTTGGAGAGGGAAATCTCTCAGTCAGAATCTGTAGAGGAATATAAAGCAAGTCCCACGGCTCTCTGAAGTAATTACAACAGAAAGTAACGAATACGTCAGCATTATGCTCCTCAAACATTTTCTAAATTACAGTACAGTCTTATGGGGTGTGACACCGTGTAGTCCGGTAGATGTTTACTTACATTTTGTAGGAAAGTATGCCTCAATCGAAGAACCAGATGGAACCAGATAGCAGGAAGCAGAGGAACATCTGAAGATGGAGGCAGTACCTTTCTTTTATTGCTAGTGGGGTGGGACTAAGTCCCGTGTACTGTGGTCACTTCTGGCCTATTGTACCAGCCCCAGATGGTAGGTGAGGGTGATTGTGGAGTAGTTGGTGGAATGAAGATTGGCAGGGGAAGCCGAAGTACTCGGAGAAAACCTGCCCCACCGCCACTTTGTCCACCACAAATCCCACTTGACCAGACCCGGGATGGAACCCGGGCCGCCGCGGTGGGAAGCCAGCGACTAACCGCTTGAGCTGTGGTGCGGCCCTGAGGCAGTACGTTCCTTCGAAATATCTGTGCATTTCTGCCGGACTACAAGGCGCTAAATTCCAGAAGACAGTACTTCCCACGGTTACAGCTGTGAGGCTCTCAAACCCAGCATTTCCTAGAACGTTTTCATTCTCTTTTCCTTAGTTTGAAAAAGTAAAAGTATGAGATCACCTTGTCTGTGTGTCCCTCCCCTAACGATGCTAGGCAACGGCTCTCTAAAGAGGTCCCAGGAGCAAACAGTATAGTGTAACAATAGAAAAACTGTTGGACACGGTGTGACTTCCACGGCAACGGATGCTGATGTATATTATTATATTTTTATATATGTTTTGTAAACAGTCCGTTATCAATGTACTGCTATTCTTGCTATGTATTTCACGTACCAGTATATTGTTATATGTGACATGTAATTCATATTACCCATAAAGCAGCAACACATATGCCTCGGAAATATAAGGGAATCTCTCATGTAGTTTTGTTTGCCGGTATTCCGGCTGCAAGTCAGTATTGTCGCGTGTTCGCTAGACAACGAGACAAGAAATTGTGTGGGTTCTCGGATTTGAACGAATGTTTATTGGACAGTCACTTTAACACTCGCAAGTACAATTATTCCCAACGTATAACGTCCTTTAGACGTTTCTTCTTCAATGTTACGACCCTCTCGCATGGCTATCCTCGGTGAAATGTCTTCTGCTCTATTCGGATGAGAACTCTTCTGTTCTCTTGCCAAATACTAACTCTGCTCTTCTAAGGTCAAATACATAGAAACCGAACTAGTCTCCAAGTCCAAGGTACATTGCGACTGACGGTCAGTCAGTCAGTCAGTCAGTAAGTCTTGGTGCCGAGCCCCGTCTGGGGATCATGACCATATATGTATTACTGTTGAACATTACGGTTCTGTTTTTTGTGGGACGCCCTCTCTGACGAGAGGACGGGTCTGTCTTTTTACATGCTACTGGGTCTTGCCAGCGTAGTCTTTCTCGGGTCTTGAGTCCTTGGGACTCGCGACCATATTTTACTGTCTCAGATTTGAGAATTCCATTTTCGTCGCCTCCTACGACTCGCAGGGTCACGGAGGTATTCGACTCCGCCTCCACACGGGTTTGAACTAGTCTCTTGTCGCAGTTGGGCTCTTATAACTTGCACACGGACTGAATAGAGCGCACCATGTCGAAGGGTTAACTCGCCCGCGGCTATCAAAACGTTGCTTCAACAATTCGTATGTAACGGTGGAAACTCCACTGTCGTGGGGACGTTGGTCGTTGTTTAGGAAATCAACCTCGTTGTCCTCAGTCATTCCGGCTTTCTGGCGGCACGCCGACCGTCTCTACACTGGGTTTCTTGGTTTCTCCCCGTCTTTAAGGAAATTCTGAGATTTTTCCCAAGTTCCTAGTGGCTACAGCCAGCTTCTCATGCAGCCCTCTGGACATAAATTCGTCTAAATGAACCTCCATTGCTGTTAAAGCCACGAAAGCTATTGTTTTTACTTTCTAAATTGTACGCCGACATTATCTCAGAAAATCAAAATCCCGCGGCCCCTGTCTCAAGCCACTGTTTCTAACTATCGTAACGTCTTCACTCTCGTGTTGTCCGGATCAGAGAGACGAGCGGCTGGCGCCTGGGAACAATCTAACAAAATGAAGCTCTCACTCCCTCTCCACAACAAAGGGTCTTTTAATTTCCCCATTATTTTTCACTTTATCAACAATTTTACTAAACACTCTCTCTACTGGAAGCAGCTAGACACTTAACGTGCTGCAGATACCTGCATTGACACTTGTCCTGTGTATATGTTGCATAAGAATCAAACATTGTGATAAAGTGACAGGGCGGTATGATGTCCATAAAGTACAAATGCCATTACCTGGACGCTTCGTGAGTGCGGGTACACTCATGCGAATTTACCGTGCAACAAATGCGGCGCCTACTCAGAAAGACCAGCCCCCCCCCCTCTTGTCGAAAAGGAGACCCCATTTCAAAACACATACATTTTCTTGGAACGAACAAGAATTAGTTCACGTGTTCCGACGGGGTCGGAATGACTGTGCTGGCGAGGACCAGCGGCAATTCCCTGGACTGAACTGGTGAGCAGATGATTAGTCCTTCACAGACTTCTTGTTTAATTAACCGTTTCGAATCCAGAATCCTATTTTAAGGACGATTGTTGTGTAAGCGTGATGCCTACAGCCTACTGCTACTGGATAGAACGAAACGAGACATTACGTCATTGTACGGCTGTGCAGGTGCAGGATGTCCTCCTGATGACGTGTTTATTCAGCTCTACTCCTGATAGCACCTCAACTCTCTGGAACTCTACTGACGGAACGTGCGCACACAGGCAAACACTTGTTGTGCAAACAGCACTGTTTCTCAAATAAATTAGTAAATAGCTAATGATGTGTTGTAGTGCAAGCTATGCACACCGCCCCTGAAACTCGTATCAACAATTTGAAGAATTGTGCTAACTATATACACCGCCTGTTTTTAGTGTTAAGGAGCTCTGAATTCTAAGCACTTAGGTAGCGTAGTTGGTTGAGGCACTATGCTACAAGCCGGAAGGTCGCGGGTTCAAGTCCCGATGTGGTCATTGGATTTTTTCAATTCACCTAATCCTTCGAGCCGCACTACTGCCCTGTGGTCGACTCAGCCTCTAAGAGAAATTAGTACCAGGAGTAGTCTTGGAATATTCTTGAGGGTAAAGGACGGCCGGCGCGTAGGGCTGACAGCCTTTCCGCCATCTGTGAGCCGATTGTCTAGAGAATGTGGGAACCTCAACATCTCACAACCCTATGGGCCTCCATGGCCTCTCACAGGGATGCCTTTACTTTTACTTTACCATTTTACTTTTAATATACTTATGTGTTTCATATGACTCCCACAATAAACAGTGATTTTTTACCAGACAGCATTAACCTGTTGGTCTAGGAAATGGAAAGGCTCTGTGTAAGTGTGTGTTTGACGTTTATAACCGTACGAGTGAACCTGGTCTCCTGCTAGGGCGGCGTTAGTTGAGGCGTGGAATGGTAAGGACAGGCAACTCGGCTGGTAAAGTTTTGCTCTGACTCGAATGTCGCATTAGCGGGGGAACAGACAGATCATGCACCATATGACAAGCGACAGCGCTTCACTTTCATGATAAATACGTATATTTATTTTGTCTCACCCGTTCGTACTCGTAACAGTTCGTTTCCTAATTCGCAGAAGCGTCGAGGCGTCATGATTTGCTCGATTTCTGCCTCGCGCAACTTTAGCCACTACTCGTATTAATTTGTTATAACGAAATCCCGAAGTCGCAAAACACGTCCGTTGACCCATGGAGTTGAAACAAGAAGATCCACCCTCCCCCGAAATGAATCTTACCAGCGACGCATCGCCTCCAAAGTTTACCGTCCGACCCTAACGCCAGTTCCTCATTGCCAGTTTGCTGGATTCGAACACAGTGCCTCAGCCCTACATCGAATGTAGGCATTCCTGTTGGTTAAAACCAAAGAACGTCGCTTCATCCTCTGTAATGCATTTCACATGGGGAAGCCACCAGCCCCAGGAACTACTCCAACCGGCTGGACGCCTCTCGAATTGATTTACGGTGGCACGAATTGCCCTGTGCTCAGATTTCCTGCTCCAAGCCACACAAAATATTCCAGGTTCCGCGACATTCTCGCTTACTTCAAGCACAATTAATAACAAAAAACTATATAGACAAACGATTAACGGTGCCTATAATTGTAGGCTGCCAGTCACGGTAGTCGAGCGGTCTAAGGCATGTACTGTCTTCGCTCGCTCGGAAGTCGGGATCTTGGGTTCGGATCTGTTTCCTGTGAGGTACGAACTGAATTCTTATATATTCTTATACACTGCCAGTCACGGTAGTCGAGCGGTCTAAGGCATGTACTGTCTTCGCTCGCTCGGAAGCTGGGATGATGGGTTCGAATCCCACACAAGACATGTTTGCTGTGTTTATGCCTTTATTCTGTGTTGTTTGTCCTGTGTTTATATAGAGGCCTTGCGACGAGCTGATCACCCGTCCAAGGAGTCCTACCATCTGCAAAAATGATAATGAAACTGAGAAATCAGTCCTGTGCTCCAAAGTGGGCGCGAGAGGAGAAAGAAAATAATTCTAGGCTGTTACATGTTCGAAATAGATTCTTCACCCTTTCCTTCTTGAGTATGATTTGTAGAAACCTTACGTGTCAGTGAGTTTGATGGAAACGTGTGATTCGTGTTGGAACTAACATTTTATTGGCCCAACACACACGTCGGTTTTGAATTAAGAACCAGTGTTTCAGAGATTTCTTCTGTCTCCATCGGCCGACAAGATTTTAGTACATTTATTCGCCTTGATTGCTCAAGTCTGAATGCGAACTGTGTTGCTAGAGAGCTATGAATACTTGGCTCTGTACAGCGATAAGTTTTGCGGGAATCTCAAGGAAATTCAGACCTCAGTGGCAGGTGTTTGGGAGGTACGTACGTACTGACTCCTTGTCTATGAGTCTTTGTCCCCTTTATAGGAGGTGCCCGTTCTTTTGTATTATTTTACTTTTGCTTCCATATCGCTCTCTTTCAGCTCTCGTAAATCATTCTCTTCAATTTCCAGCCTTCTTAAGGTTTCCCACTCTTGTGCTATTCCCCTGCATTCCCTTAGCTACCCTCTTTTGTTCCTCGAAACATCTTACAATACCCGGTAACAGGTCAGGGGTTTCTGTACAATTCCCTTAGTTCCTAACAAGTTCTGATTCTTCAGATATCTTCCACAGTTCCAGGCCCATATACATTCCTCAGAATTTTCCTCCACCATATATTTAACGTAAATTTAGTCTTTTCAGTCATTAACCATGTTTCACGCCCAAACGTCAAAACTGACTGTAACACTGGTTCGCACATTTTAATTTCTGACGTTCTGTTCGCTTGAGATTTGTCACTCTCGGTTAATGTAAGGGAAAGCTGTTACATACTGCTGCTACAGCTAATCCTGGATATACTCGTAAAGAATGCTACTAAAGCGTATGGGGGGCGTGTAGGGGTGAGTGGGCAGGTTCGTCCTGACGCAGAAAGAAGAGCGGTCCATACCGGTTCCGTATAGCTGAGTTGCGCCCATAGACACGGACGACGCTCTAAGGATGAAGACAAAGGTTCCCTTTTCCCCGGCAGGAACTGCATTTACCGTCTGAGCCATCCGTGCTCCTGTCACAAGTCTCGCTGTTCTTTGGCATGTTCACACACGGAGAGAGACGTCAGTGAAGAGACAGCTGACTGCATTCGAAAGGCGCGTGGTTCTAGTCTCGGCTGGGACACCTGCTATCTCGACACGACTTTCATAGCATTTCTCATATCTCCGGGCGAATGCTGGGATAGTACATATATTAGGCCTTTTAATTCCTTTTCACTTCATTATTCACCAGTCATTCTACAATTCGCGGCTGTATAATCCAGATAACAATGTTAAATCAGGTGGTACATATAGTTACCTCCTTGCTTTAAAAGGTTAGTCTGATAGATTGTTACCGGTAGCGGGTCTTTCCGCAACGTCGGCAACTATCTACCAGACTGCACGGAGTTACATCTTAGTCACCTTACTGGGAATCTCGCGTCTCACTACGTTGGTTAAATTTACTTCTTTAATGAGCATTAATTTCAGTTTTTGCTGTAAGTATAGGAGAGACAGGGAACAGGCCTTCTGTAATCTGGAAACTTGACTTCAAATGCATGTCTTCTTGTTGTATTTTGCTCAAAGCAGAGATTATATAAAAACTGATCCGTTAGTTAGTTCTCTTAACAGCTTTTGTGCAGGCCTTGAAATGAACCGAGCAGCGGCGAGTAAGGAAAAAAACGGCAGCCCAAATTAGGATCTAACTTGTGTAAGGCTGACCGGGTTTGCCTTCCGATTGACCGATGTACGTCCTTTATTTTTCTAGACTGCGGGCGGCGGAGCGGAGCGGTGGGAGGAGTCAGCGTTTCCCCTCCCTTCTCCACCAGCGAGTTTGTGCCATACCCACACTGCAGCTAGCCGAGTGTCTTCAGTTGTGCTCCGTGACCTGAGCTGAGATGGAAGGCAGGAGGACGAGAGGACAGTTTCACAAGAGTGTGTGACAATTGCTCGTGTGGCGACGTTTGGTTTCCGGCTGTGAAAAGTTCAGAGAGGATATTCTTTATTTAAATTACTGACAGCATACAGTAAGGAGAGGTGGAGTGGAACAAAAAAGTCGTTTGCATATTTCACTATGTGAATGGAAGAACTTGTTCTTCATTTGTTTAAATTATTTCAGTAAACAAGAGAAGTGAGGGACTTGTCCTAAACAAACACGTTCAACTTTCAGAGAGAGAAAAAAGAAATGCTTGTTCTGAAGTAAACTTGAGTTAGTAAAACAAAATCTCGGAGAACAAGCTCGCCTTGTGTCAACAGTGAGTTTCCAAACGAGAACAGTGATG
This sequence comes from Cryptotermes secundus, assembly GCF_002891405.2. Classification (NCBI taxonomy): domain Eukaryota; kingdom Metazoa; phylum Arthropoda; class Insecta; order Blattodea; family Kalotermitidae; genus Cryptotermes; species Cryptotermes secundus. Next base: position 70,189 of record NW_019737093.1, on the reverse strand, counting down.
CGACATTGTTTAAACATGACTAGTGCTGCCTCTACAGGATGACAATGTAACCACAATATGAGTGTCGAGGTGTAGGAAACAGACGCAACAATGTGCGAGCAACAGTTGGTGGTCGACGACGTCAGTAACAATCGACGACGCAACAAGGCGCACCAGCTTGTGATGCTCACGTCTTGGGGCAGCAGCGGTCAGTTTGCGGGCAGGACGTCTCCGTACAGGACACTGTGTCTCCTAACAGCGGGGCTGGCCTTTATCCTGGGACTGGTGGTTGGAGTCACAATCCCGCTCTACGTGCTTCCCCGTGGGCTCGCACGCCCCTCCGCCCTGCGGCATAATGTCGCCCTAAACGCGAGCAGTGTCAGTCCAACCAGGCTGCGAGGAACTAACGACACAGAGGCTGCCACTCACTTCCCGAGTGTCGCCTTTGTGGCCAGTTCTGCGGTGCCAGTCGCTGTCTTGAGGCCGGCCGTGCATGACACTGAAGATTTGATTGAAGGGGGAGTGTACTGGGGACGTCGGGTGGAGGACGCCATGCCGGTGGGGTTCGAGGAGTCTCAAGCCGAGGCTTGGCGTCGCTATGCGCGGAAGACGCCGGTCGTCAAAGTTGAGGAAGGGTGTGGTAGGATGCAGAACAGACTGGTGACGTTTGAGGACGGTACGCGCTCCTGCTGCAGGTACCGGCAAAACACGGACCAGATCCAGGGGGAGCTGTTCAGCTTCTACCTCGGACGACTGTTGGGTCTCAGGAACCTTGCGCCCTCATCCCTAGCTCTGGTCCGGCTCCGAGATCCCTTATGGTCGCGGGTTCGACCCCAGTTGTCGCTAGCGCAGTGGAGCGAAGAGCGAGCAGTTGTTCTCACGAGGTTCGTCCCATACCTAGAGCCAGCGCACATCCCTCCGTCTCTCCGAACCGCCGCCAGGCGGCTGCACCCTCCGGATGTCATGCTGAGCAAGGAGGAAGCCACGCCCGGTATGCTGACCGAGCTCGCTCAGTGGTCAGATCTCATTCTGTTCGACTACCTCACGGCAAATTTGGACCGGGTCGTCAATAACCTGTACAATTTGCAGTGGAATCCGGCCATGATGGACGCGCCTGCACATAACCTCGCGCGGGAGCCGAACTCCGGGCTCTTGATATTCTTCGACAACGAGAGCGGCCTGTTACACGGCTACAGGCTGCTCGGAAAGTACGAGGCGTACCACGGCGCCCTGCTGCAGTCCCTCTGCGTCTTCAGGCGGTCCACGGCAGACGTCATCAAGCGGCTTCACAGGAACAGGGACGTGGGCACGTTGCTGCAGGAGAGGTTCGACGCCTCGGACCCCGAATTCCGAGACTTCTTGCCCAGCCTTCCGGACAAAAGCATTAAGATTCTGAACGAGCGGATAGACAGGGTATATGAGCAGATCACGCACTGCGAGCGCCAGTATTCAGCGCGGAAACTTGCATGAGCAAGTAGTGAACCTGTTTGTGATGTTCTACACTAATTTATTGAGTTCCTCGTTTTGTGACGTGTTGCGCGAGTTGTCATGTGCTGCAATCTGGCGACGAAGTGCAGCAGTTCTAGTCATCTATAACCATTCTTTTTTGTGATTAATAACACATTTGGTGACCTTCTGAAGACTGTCCTGGAAAGTGTATTTATTGAAAAGTATTAATGTTATCATCGGAAAGGAACTTGAGTGTGCTGTGTTGGGGTCGTTGCTCTGATAGCAGAATCAGCTGGCGGTGTAGTTAAATGAAGAGAGCACCGTAGTGTTTGGTACAGGCAAACATGGCCATGTTTGAGGTTTGCACAAGTTCTGGGGACGGAAAATAGGAAATTCCAACAGTGTGTTTTTAAAAAAAAAAAAGTTTATTACGTACATATTGGTTAATATTCAGTTGTTAAAATATGTGAATAATTTTCACAAAAAAAATATACAAATTATGAGACTTAAATTTACAAGTGCCTTTGTACTTTCCTTTACGTTAAAGAAGGCGGTCGCCATGGATACGTGACCATTCGAATTTTATGCCGAAATTATAATTTAAATTAGTCTCATTCCTTCAGAACCGTTGTATTGCTTCATATTACAACAATTAGACATTGATTTCAGAGGCAGTGACATATAAAAGGTAAAGCTATCCCTGTGCTTAATTAATTAAGCACTACGCCATGAAGGCGTATGGGGGAGTGGATGTTTATATCCCCATTTTCTTGACCTCGGCACTAGCTTGAGGTGATTGGTCAGCTTCACACACCTGCCACTTTACTCCGTGGAAAGAGCCCCCGTAACCATTGGATAGGAGGTTAGGTAGACCCAAGAGACGGTCTCGATGACGTGGAGAAAATGCTTGACCCTACCGGGAATCGAATTCCGACCCCTCGGTCGTGCAGCCCATAGCCAGCCGCTATACTGACTACGCTGATAATGTTAACCATTCAGAGCACAGTGGTGAATATACATACCACTTCGTTCAGCAATGAGACACTTTGCATTCTGCCCAATTATGTCGTATGTTTTTGATGTGTTGTCACAAACACCCGTTTTCCTGAATCACCGTCAATCGGTTGGTTTTTTGTAACAGTCATGCAGTGTATTTTCTTTTGTGGCGTAGGAGTAGAATTTTTGGATATCTATGAATTTCGGGTTTAGAATGTTATTACGAAATTGTGCTTTTCTCCGTATGAGACTATTGTTCGTTCTCACATGGCCGAACGAATAGTCGTGGAGGACTAAATTTCTGTAGTAATTTGTTGTTTTAACATTTAAATTATCTTAGCCCCAGAATGAAACTGTAAGCATGAACCTAATTTGTATTTCAGAATAAGTGGCGCTAGGCATGTTCCCGTGCTCCAGCCGTAAGTCACTCTAAGCTGCCCCCCCCCCATCAAATCTGTGTTGTTTAAATTTACGAACATTTTACTGATTTATAAACATTACCCTATCTTATACGTTGTTAGTATATTGTGATCTTGAAACCGATCTCCAGGTTTTAACGGAGATTTTAGCGTTTTCTGCCCCCTCCCCCCTCCCGAATTATAAAATTGGATTTTTGAAAAGTCGCCGGTATGTAAGTTTTGTATAGCTGAATGGTGAGAAGGAATTTATTCATGCTCGGTACTTAAGAGTGTACCCGTTGCAGGTCGGTGTTGGGGGAATATGGACCCTTCACAGGGGCTCCCAAATACAAACTTGCATTTTCATCGAAACCGGCTGCATTGACTACGTGATGTGTTCAGACTCCTAATGAGTGTAGTGCGTGCGGTGCTGGCCCGAATTTAGTGCCAGTCTCAGTTCGACTTGAAATATTAACATGATAAATACATGTAAAAATGTAAAGCTAATCAGTTAATCGTTTATATGTATTTTTCTTTATTGCTAGTGGGGTGGGACTAAGTCCCTTGTACTGCGACCACTTCCGGCCTATTGTACCAGCCCCAGATGATAGGTGAGGGTGATTGTGGAGCAATTGGTGGAATGAAGATTGGCAGGGGAAACCGAAGTACTCGGAGAAACCCTTCCCCAGCGCCACTTTGTTCACCGCAAATCCCACTTGACCAGACCCGGAATCGAACCCAGGCCGCCGCGGTGGGAAGCCAGCGACTAACCTCTTGAGCTATGGCGAGCCAGTGTTTATATTTGTTAATAAAATAATGTATAGAGATACCATTCGACGAGGTGAATGTTTACAACGTTCCGGTTCCCGCGGCGTGACGTGACGCCGTGTCGGTTAATACCATGCAATAAAACACGGAGCAAGTATGTGCGGAGCAGTCGGACGCGGCCGGGCATCGCGTGCGGCCTCGCTCGGCCTGCAGGCCGGTCCCTGCAGCAGGCACTTCCCTGCGTTCTGACACGCCGCTCTAGAGAGGGAACCGCTTGCCGCTGTGTAGTTTGGTAAACTTCGGCTTATGATTTCACTAGTATGTTCGTATTTACAGAAAGTTTGGCGAATAAAAATTTACCGTAAAAGATTTGAGATTCTCACTGAGGGTAATATCGTGATATTCCATATGTGACGCCGTGCATTTTGACAGAGTTTCACTTATGATTTCAACAACGAATATCTTCATCTGTGCATCGTATCAACAGTTTGACGAGTAATTTTTTTTTATAAATTCTGACAGGACAATATTAAAGTATGATGTTGTGGTGTGTGATGCCGTGCAGTCTGACAGATGGTTACGAAAGTTTCCGGATAGCATGCAGCCTTTATCTCCTATAGTTAATTTTCATGGTAGGAACAAGTGTACCCGACGCCCGTCGTTAGAAATTCTCCGAAACAATTGAGTTCTACCCTGAAAATGGAGCAACAGATTCCTTCGAAATGTTGGTAGGCCTAACCGTTTGCCATACGACGGAAAGATTTACGACTGTGTATAGAAGCCAGACGTAAAGACTCCTAAGGCAAAATTTGTGCAATGTGAATGTTAAGCACGCCGTTACTAGTAAGGGAATTTGTCCCATTTTCTGTTTAGGACTACGGTGAGCCCAGATCAATTAATTCATAATATCGAAGACTTGTGAGCAATTTCTGCCGAATAAGGAAATTCTGATAATGATTCCAGTAAGGTGGCTGTACAGTATTACGGCAGATGTGAAGTAATATGCACAAGGCACGCAGGAACATTGCCTGTGAGGTGGTACGGAACCGCTTCAGGTGAGTTGGCGAATGCAGTCAGTCGTTTGACTTGTGTCACTGTAGATTTACGAAGTTACGAAAACTTCAGTTTTGGAAACTTTACACTGGCGCCTGTTACAACAGCAACTAAAACGTGACTCGCGTCAGCGAGGAAGAGTTCTCAGTCTCTGAGGCCGTCCGCGTGTAGCGATAAGAGCCGCGGTCAGCATTTCCGGTTGTGTCAGTACAGCCAGCTCTAAGTCACGCAGTTTTAAAGCACACCACAGCTCAGTGCGTTGGAGCTTCAAAACGCGTTTAACCTTTTGAAATCAAGAGAGTGGAAGAGAAAACAGGGCGAGACTTTACATTTCAAAGGAGGGGGGGGGGACAAAAATTCCGGCTCTCAATGTTCCCAGATATTGGTCACTTATCCTTCTGGAGAGTTGAAGAGGTAAAGCGTTGGGAAGTAAATAAAATAAAGCTTCGGAAAGTGGACTTTGTGAGTAAGGGAACAGAAGTGGCCGCGCCATAGCTCAAGCGGTTAGTCGCTGGCTTCCCATCGCGGCTGCCCGGGTCTGGTCAAGTGGGATTTGTGGTGGACAAAGTGGCGCTGGGGCAGGTTTTCTCCGAGTACTTCGGTTTCCCCTGCCAATCTTCATTCCAGCAATTGCTCTACAATGACCCTCACCTGTCATCTGGGGCTGGTACAATAGGCCAGAAGTGGCCGCAGTGGAAGGGACTTAGTCCCACCCCAGTATCAATAAAATAAAAAAGGGAACAGAAGCTTTCGATTGAGAAGGCGAACGCCGAATTTAGTTTTTGAATGACAAGCAGAAGGATACGATTCATGCTTAAAAATTCATTTCCTCCCTTACATTACACTCTGCTACAAGCCGGAAGGTCGCCGGTTCGATTCCCGATTATGGCGTTAGATTTTTCAATTTACCTAATCCTTCCAAATGCACTATGGCCCTGGGGTCAACTCATCCTATCAGAATTGAGTAGCAGGAATCTTCCTAGGGGTAAAGGGCGGCCGGTGCTTAAAGCTGACAACCTCACGGCCATCTGTGAACCGATTGTCTAGACAATATGGGAACCTCGACGTCTCAGGCCTCCAGGGCCTGTTACAGGGACAACTTTACCTTTTTACCATACATGAAGCATGTTGCATCTCCGTTACAAAGACCAACCCGTCGATGTCCTTCAATGAAATAGTTGCTGGGTTTTTTTGTTTGTTTGTTTGTTTTTTTGCGAAAATCATACGAAATACATGTACATTTATTTTACGCGCAGAATGTAGAATTTATTTAATGATAAAGCAAGTGGCACGTACAGTTTCCACTTTAATTTAAAGTGTCAAAGCTATTATGAAAACAAGATGAACACAGTAATGTTACTATAAAATCTCTTTTCATCTAAGCCCAAGCAGGTTGCAATCGAGCTGACGTAACTCACAAGTCTCTGAGTTGTTTCTTCGGATTAAGGACTGGACAGATATGCAAAGATCCACAGTTTCACCAACCGGATCCAACAAATTTGTGTGACTTAACAAAATTTGTACTTATCTGTAGAACATGATTCCTTTTAACTGCAACCATTTGTATTGCAGACAGAAGATATTGACCTGTGTTTGACGATTATCTCTACAGTTTTCTGCTGAAACAAGCAACAGGCAAATTCACCACCATTGGCTGAGTTTCATTATGGTACATGACGTTATGGGCCCGCAAAGCCTTGGGTTCACGGCCGGATGACGCCATGTGAAATGTGCTGTGAAGGAAATGACACGGAAGCAGGTTTCTCTTCCGGTTTCTCTGCCTTCCCCTTTTAATTGACATTCCACCATTTCTCTGTACTCACGTGGCGAACTAATTATAAAGGCCGTATGGACAACATCGCTTCTGGAGAAAAGAAAACGAGTTACCTGTTAGCAACGTCTGGGGCGCATTCTACTCTTACCTCCGTAACGCTTTCAGAATTCCTGCCTCACACTAGCTACATTTTACTTCCTTTTAAGTAATTTGACGATTTAAGTTCCCTTCTCTGCGAGGGCGCCCGTTAAATGCATACTTTGTGGATATTAGCGTGGCACATAAGTTCCATTCTCTGCCGATGGCGTCCGTTAAATGCATACTTTGCCGATATTAGCGTGCACTTAAGTTCCATTCTCTGCCGATGGCGTCCGTTAAATGCATACTTTGCCGATATTAGCGTGCACTTAAGTTCCATTCTCCGCCGAGGGCGCCCGTTAAATGCATACTTTGCGGATATTAGCGTGGCACTAAAGTTCCATTCTCTGCAGAGGCCGTCCGTTAAATGCATACTTCGCGGATATTAGCGTGACACTTAAGTTCCATTCTCTGCCGAGGGCGCCCGTTAAATGCATACTTTGCGGATATTAGCGTGGCACTTAAGTTCCCTCCTCTGCTGGGCGCGACCGTTAAATGCATACTTTACACTTTTGTTTAAATTGTAGTTGAAATCATTCCACTGAACTGGCTGTTCTAGAGATGATGATGTAGACTTGTGTTGGGAAGGGGCTCGGTTCGAATCTTGGCCGATACACCAGCTATTCTGATTGTTATTTTCATGATTTTTCCTCAGTCTCTCCTGCAAAGTGTCGGGGTAATACCGCCAAATCCTTTCTGGTTTCTTATTTCCTCTTTCCCTTCGACGCTTTATCATCTAAACACAAATGTTTTCGTTCGGTAATATTCAGGTCAAATAGAGGTACAGGTCCATATTATTTCCTGATTGATCGTCTTTATTATTACTACTAGTATTATTATCGTCATCATCAGCGGCAGTGACATCAGCATAATCAAAGTCATCAACTCAAAAATATGAAGGTTTAGATCCTTCTCGTTCCTTAACGAGGAGAGTTTATGAAGCCTGCCTACATGTGACCTGCGCAAGCGCACACTCTTGGCTGCGCGTTCCACTGCAGCTGGTTGCTGCGCATCCTATTGCAACGAATATTCTTGTTCAAGAAAGAATGTGAGTGTCAAATATATATATATTTTGCATAAAATTTCAGAGGTGATATGAATACTTAATGTAATAATACAAATGTAATCAGTCTAAGACGAAGAAGAAGAAGAAGCAGAAACTGCTACACACGCAAATTGTAACGTAAAATATCTAATGTCAAACTGTGACATGTATTAAACCTAAATTTCAAAGATGTGGCAGGAAATACGACCTCAAAGTTGCGGCAGCAAATATCTGTGTCCATTAAGATTAATATTGACATATTATATACAGCAGTGATTCTTAAAGACCAATAAATTGCCTCTTGTGATGCCGGAACTTGCTGTGCACATGTTTTCTGCAGCCGATAACTCATTACGAAAATAAGCAGATTCTGTTGCAAAGTGACGCTGACTGTGCAGGCAGGAGACGAACAAATATCCATCTTATTCTTTCAGCCCCTAAACCGAATGGTAACTTAATACCATGCGACTTAACGTTAGCAACTCTGAGTGTTATGTTTAAGAGTTTAAAATTTTATCTTTTTAATATCCACTCGATTATTTCTAATTTAGTGACTTGTTTGTGTTGCTCTGTTATTTGTTCCATTTTTCTTACTTCCCTTTGGAGTGTGCTGCTTAGTGCTTTATGTAAGGATGTTAGTTCTTGAGTTGTTCTGTTCTCTGTTCCATTTTTCTTACTTCCCTTTGGAGTGTGTTGCTTAGTGCTTTATGCCAGGATGTTAGTTCTTGAGTTCTGTTCGTGGTTCAGTGAGGACTTACTCATGTTCACCTCTCAGTGGGTATGTAGGTGGGTCACGTGATGCTCCAGGGGAAGGAATGTGCCTTATTATTTAGTACGATTGGTAAAAAAGTGAAGTTGTCCCCGTGTTTACCTAATTAAACACTACACCATGAAGGCGTATGGGGGAGTGGATGTATAGATCCACATTTTCTTAACGTCGACACTATTTGGAAATGAGTGGTCAGCTTCACGCCCTTGCCGCTCAGCTTCACGCCCTTGCCACTTTACCCCCAGGAAAGAACCCCTTGTACCCACTGGATAAGAGACTGGGTTGACCCTAGAGCCGGTCTGGACGACGTGGAGAAGAGATATTTCTTGCCCCTACTGGGACTCGAACTTCAACCCTTCGGTCATCCAGGCCACGTATATAAATATGGCTGAGAATTAAAGTTTAATTTTACGCTCCCTTTCTTTGCAGAGAGACAGCGATCTTTTCGGTATACAGTATTAACGGACTGGTATTTGTAGTGGCCACTCTGTATGTTTTTCTGTGCAATAGGAACTGAATTGTTATTTGTGAGTTTACGCGAAATCCATGCTCAAAACGTACATATCCGAGATGTCTGTGGTTCTGGCAGCTGACGCAGTGAACTGTGATGTCACTACAGGAGCAGGCCCTGCCATAGCTCAGGCAGTTACTCGCCGGTTTCCCACCGCGACGGCCCGGGTTTGTGCTCTGGTCAGCTCATGTGGGACTTGTGGTGGACGAAGTGGCACTAGGGAGGGTTTTCTGCGAGAACTCTGATTTCTCCTGCCGGTTCTCATTCCGCCAGCTGCTCCACACTCATCATCATCTATCAGCCGAAACTGGTACGGTAGGTCAGTAGTGGCCGACGTACCAAGTGGACTGATTCAGTCTCACCGCACCCCAAGTACAGGATCCCTGACTACTGAGAGGACCCGGCCAACAGAGAGCCTCATCCGTTAAAGCGTTTTTCACTTTTCCAGATCCAAGGTTCTCACTGAGGCAACTATGAACATAATTTATATCGTCTACAGTGTGACGCCGTGTAGCCTGGTAGGTTGCTACCAACGCTATGAATTAACCTGTTTTCTCCGTCTCTTCGTCCAGACTGGCTCTGTGGTCCACACAACCTATCCAGTGGGTACCGGGATCTCTTTCCCTAGAGATAAAACTGCCGGTGCGTGAAGCTGAACACTCACCTCCAGCAAGTGCCGAGGTGAAGAAAATGTGGATATATACATCCACTCCCCCATACGCTTTCATGTCGTAGTGCTTAATTGCTTAAGCACAGGGACAACTTTACCTCTTACCTCAGTCTCTTACCGTGATGACGGAGACAGCAGCTCCACCTAACCTGGTAAGGATCATAACCCACAAGAGCTTGGTCTGCATTTATTACATTTTTTCGAATAGTAACTTCACTGAATGAGGTGAACTGGACACGTAGAATGCACGTTGGCTGTTAGAAGTGCTTATTAAATTTTTGTTATATACTCTGAAGACAAGAAAAGCTGCTGGAAGACTTTGGTATAAGTGGACATATAATATTAAATGTTTGGATTGGTGACTCGATCTACTGATCCCTTCTACACTCACGACTCGTGACTACACTTTACACATCAGTGACACGCAGAGACTAGTGTCTCTGGCATCGGATTTTAACACAGAAGGTATAGCAGTCTCACTGAATTATACACTCCAAATATCACACGTAATGTCTTGTCTTTGCCGCCTATCAACTTACTAAGCCAAAAGTCAAAGTCGCATTGCGACTGATCATCAGTCAAGTCAGTCAGTCTTGGTGTCAAGCCCCATGTTTGGCTGATGACCAGATATTTGTTACCGTTTCAAAGTTATGGTCTTGTTTTGTGGGGCACCCTATCTGACGAGAGGGCGGGTCTGTCTTTTATATATGCTGCTGGTCCTTGCCAGCGCAGTCTTTCTCGGGTCCGAGTCCCTTGGGACTCGCCGCCATATTTTACAGTCTCAGATTTGGGACTTCCCCTTTCGTCGCCTCCTACGACTCACAGGGTCACGGTGGAGGTATTCAACCCCGCCTCCACACGGGTATGTCTCGTCTCGTCTCGTCTCGTCTCGTCTGAGTCAAAGTGAAAGTAAAAGTCACATTACGACTGACGGTCAGTCAGTCAGTCAGTCTTGATGTCGAGCCCCATCTTGGTTTCATGACCAGATATTTATTATTGTTTGATAATTATGGTCTTGTTATTGTGGGGCGCCCTCTCTGACGAGAGGACAGGTATCTCTTTTGTCAGAGTCATTGTCTGCAGTAGTAAGTCATTTGTCATAATATGAAGGATATTTACATTTTACATGTTAAACATATTAGTAAATGTGTATAAATATATACAGGGCCTCTGCCAGTTCAGGCTGAGTACAGCAGATTATGCCGTATTTCAAGTACCTACCGTTACAACGGCAGTCTAGTCACTCGAACTGTCGTATGCTTGACCGCAGCCAAGACTGACTAAGCACTAAACCTCGTCTAGCTTATAAGCCCTCGGCACGAACCCTATAGAAAACAGCTCTTTTTATTGTATCTGAATTTGTTACCGCAGAGATGTACATACTGCGCCGTTGAATGACAACGGAAGCAACGCGGACCACAGAAAACCCACTGTTCCTATGTTGCTGTACCCTTGTTGCGCTCGTGCCTATTACTGCGAAAACATTTTTACCGAGCCGTTGCCTAGATACGGCTCTGGTATATTTGTTTGTCTCGTGGTGGTTGTATATTAACAGCTCTACATGCTACAATACGTCAAAGAAATAAAACGGGATGATGTAGACTGGATTCATGTGGCTCATGATAGCGACCACTGGTGGGCTTCTATGAAGACGGTTTCCATAAACGTCGTGGTTTCTTTACTATCTCAGCGACTATTAGTTTTTCAGGAACAACTTTTACGGCACAGGATTACCAGATTCTGATGAACGACAGTTACTTAAAAATGAAAGCGGAAAGTGTGGTGTGGATGTCACATTCTTTTCTAAGACTCGTATTGTTGTCCTGTCAGTGAAGAACATGTCCACCTGTAAATACCCAACAAGTGACAATATATTAAATACTTAGCGTTTGTAGGAATTGGTACTTAGTCCGTTCTTGCATACTGTAATTTGGAGGCAGATGTTAACTCTTGGGCAGTCTGTACATACCCCAGTTCATAATTCTGTAATACAGTCAACACTACCAACAGATGGCAGGTAGGTCGTCGATTTTCCTGGTATTACTTATTTACTTACTCATGGAGCTGAGCCCTTCTGGAGGAGCCGCCAATTCTGCAGCTACTCAATTTCCTAGAATTTTATGGAACCCGAAGGTTCATTACCGTGTTCACAAGAGCACTCCAGTGGTCCCTATCCTAAGCCAGATCTATCCAATCCATACCATCCCCTCCTATCTCTATGATCCATTCTAATATTGTCCACCCACCTACGCCTTGGTCTTCCCTGTGGTCTCTTTCCTTCTGGCTTTCCCACCAATATCCTATGCGCATTCATCCTCTTCCCCATTCGTGCTACATGACCTGCCTACCTCATCATCCTTGATTTGATCATTCTAATTATATTGTACTTGGAGAAGAGTACAAGTTATGAAGCTCCTCATTATGCAGTGTTCTCCAACCTCCTGTCCCTTCATCTCTCTTCTGTCCCAATATTCTCAACACTCTGTTCTCAAACACCCTCGGTCTATGTTCCTTAATGTCAGAGACCAAGTTTCACACCCATCCAGAACCACAGGCAAAATTATAGGTTTGTATACTATAATTTTTATGTTTTTGGACAGCAGACGCGAAGACAAAAAAGGTTCTGGATTGAATGGTAGCAAGCATTACCCGAGTTAAATCTCCTCTTAATTTCGTCCTGAATCAGGTTTCGATCTGTTATCGTTGTTCCAAAATATCTGAACTGTGCCACATTTTCAAAACTCTCTTTCCTATCTTTACGTCATGGTTTTGCCCTGCATTTTTGTGACGAGACAGCAACATATACTCAGATTTATCTGTGTTTACCTATACCTGTAGACCAACCTCCTTACTTGCGTCAATTAAAGTTTGTGTGTTTTTCTTTATGGTATCTACATTATCACCCAGTAGATTCACATCATCAGCATAGGTCAATAGCTGATGTGTCCCGTTTAATTTCAGTCCCACCTGGTTTCCCTGGACCTTCCTAATTGCATATTCTAAAGCAAAGTTGAAAAGGAGTGGCGATAAAGCATCTTGTTTTAGACCATTCTGGATATGAAATTTAACAGACAAATGTTTACCTACACCGACTTTACTATACGTTTCATTTAAACACATTTTAATCAACCTAACTAGTTTCATGTGTACCCCAAACTCTATGAGAATGTACAATATTTCCCTCCTAACCGAATTATAGGCTTTCTTGAATATGAAGATCAGTTTCCCCTTTCTACTAACTGGGGTTTGTATTAACACTGGCCTTCTTCTGGAGGTATAGCTCCACGCATTCTTAACCTCGACAGTAGATGAAAGTGAATGGTCAGCTTTACGTCACGGCCGCTTGACCCCGGACAAAGTGCTTCCAATACTCATTCAGTAGGAGTCTGGGTTAGCCTCAAAACTGGTCCGGTCGGTGCTGAAGAGATGACCTGCATCCGCGACTCCAATCGACACCCGATTCTGTGGTCTAGCAGTCCGCAGCCTTCGAGCGTACCCACCCCTTTCATATTCATCAAAGTTAAAACTCGCTACTGCAGCAGCTGAAGTAAGATATGCAGAATGTTCCATTCAAACCTCCCACATTTTAACAGATCTTAGAACAGAAAGTATGAATGGTAGGGAAACGAAGCTACAGGAAATACAAAAACAACTCAAAACATTTTATTTGACACTATAATAAACCTCTGCATGTGCACCACTGGTAGCACGAACAATATCCAATCTGTATTCAATTTCATTCCACGTTCTTTCCAACATGTCCACTGGTACAGTAGCAATCTTTTCACGGATGCGGGCTCGTAAATGTTGGAGTTCAATCACTGGAGGCACGAACACACGGTCCTTCACGTAACCCCAGAGGAAGAAATCGAGCGGAGTGAGGTCCGGTGAACGTGGTGGCCACCGAGTTGGTCCGCCACGTCCAATCCAGCGATCTTGGAAGGTGGCATTGAGGGACCTCCGAACATTCAGACCCCAATTTGGGTGGGGCTCCATCTTGTTGGAAGATTATGTTAGGCTGCAGATCGGCTACCTGAGGATACAGGAACTGTTGTAACATGTCACGGTATGTGGGCCGCGCCATAACTCAAGCGGTTAGTCGCTGGCTTCCCACCGCGGCGGCCCGGGTTCGATCCCGGGTCTAGTCAAGTGGGATTTGTGGTGGACAAAGTGGCGCTGGGGCGGGTTTTCTCCGGGTACTTCCGTTTCCCCTGCCAGTCTTCATTCCACCAAATTCTCCATCATCATAATCACCCGGGGCAGGCTACAATAGGCCAAACAGTGGCCGACGTGCCGAGTGGACCCAATTGGATTCCACCCTCCACTATGTGAATTAAAGAAAAAAGCTGAAGGGGATGCGTTCTATAATTTGAGGCAGTCGGTATAGCGACTTAGCTACGGGCTGGACGACCGAAGTTTCGAAGTTCGAGTTCCGGTAGGGTCAAGAATTTTCTGTTCTCCACGTCGTCCAGACCTGCTCTGGGTTTCATCCATCGGGTACCGGGGCTCTTTCCCCGAGTGTGAAGCTGACCACTCATCTCCAGCTAGTGTCGAGGTCAAGAAAAGCTCAATCTATACATCCACTCCCCCCATACGCCTTCATGGCGTAGTTAAACTCAGGGACAACTTTACTTTTATTAACCTATGAAACATGGGCAGATAAGACCTCTCTATTGAGGATTCATTTCAAGTTTACGAACACTGCATAAACAGAGCACACCGTGGACGGATGTTTGTCTGTCCATCTGCCTCTCTGTGGTCACTGCAGTGTCGCCAAAAGAATTGCATAATAATAACAATAATAAAATAACATTCTGCTTTCCACGTGTTTGAAAATGAGCTGTTTTGCTTGGCGGTACCGACTTGCACTGGTACTCGGAATGTCCTCGATTCAAATCTCTGCCGGGACACCAACTGTCCTGACTTTGTTTTACTCAGACTCTCCAGGCAAATTCAGGGGAAGTACCTTGATTAAGCCACCAACGCTTCCTTCCAAATCCTTTCCAGTTCATCACTTATTCATAATATATCCATGCAAATCTAAGTAGTCTAGTTACTAAAAGCATGGTTATGTGCCCACAAAATGTGTAAATTTATAACTCGACGTAGGAGAATAATATTAAAATGGACCCTAATGAAATGTTTCCTATAGCTGAAGATAGAGGAGTGTAGCAGGGCTTTGTCGGGATCCATAGAAGTTGGGGAATTTCTTTTATAGCAAAGTGGTTATGGTATTTTTTAATCATTCCTATTCGTGCTTCGTGTCCCACCCATCTCATCTTCCTTGATTTGACCATCCAGATAATGTGTTGCTGAAGAACACAAGTTACGAAGCTCCTCATTACGGAGTTCTTTCCAGCCTCCTGTCACTTCATCCCAACTCTCCCATAACGAACACGAGCCAGAATTGTAATTTCCCTGCTTTTCATTTATGTGGACCGCTAAAAGTTGTGTCTTGGATGGCCCGGAGGGGAGAGAGACGCATCTGGCCAGGTCCACAAGAACACACACAGATCAGTTTGTAGTCGTGGATTCGAGGAACGCGTCGTTTTGTTTCTTTTGGGAAACTGTGTAAATAAAAACCGATACTGATGATTTTATCTGCGGCTGGAGGCAGGTGAAGAACCTCAACCCGCCGCTGCAACACCGTGGCAGCACCATCATGAGATGCATTTCATTGATGATTGATTGTTGGTGCAAGGAAGAGCTGCAAGTTGAACGCACTGCGTCATGTTGAAACAAGCACGCGAAGACAGAGCCCAGGGGTCGTAATTGTTTGAACGTGCAGTCTGCGTGTTCGACACTCGCCATAGGCAGTCGTTTCAGCTCCAAGAAACAGACACATCGCGGAGCGGCCAAGAAACTAGAGGCCGTTGTCCCCTTGAAATGTGTACGTCATACATGTAACGTTTAAACGTTCAGTTTCACGTCACAGAAAACACACAGCTTCTTCTCTATTAAAAAACCGAGCAGTTATATAAGATTAGAAACTTGCACGGCGAATAAATGTGTTAAATCCTTGCCGGAGACGAACACGCAAAGCAGTTAATTCCGCATGGTAAGATATTCTCTACTCGTGACGGGAATCACACGAAACTCGCCAAATGCAGAGTCTACTTCATATTAAAGCAAGTGGTACGTACTTCCCACGGCGGCGGCCCGGGTTCGATCCCGGGTCTGGTCAGGTGGGATTTGTGGTGGACAAAGTGGCGGTGGGGCAGGTCTTCTCCGAGTACTTCGGTTTCCCCTGCCAATCTTCATTCCACCAATTGCTCCACAATCACCCTCACCTATCATCTGGGGCTGGTGCAATAGGCCAGAAGTGGCCGCAGTACAAGGGACTTAGTCCCACCCCACTAGCAATAAAAAAAAAGTGGTACGTACGGTAACCACTGGATTCTGAGGCCTTACATTTCCGTCAAACTGACAAATGATTCCTTACCTGTTCCCTAAACGATAAAAACAAACAACTCGATGCACACAGGGGACACACAGTAGCACGGTTGGTTGAGGCACTCTGCTACAAGCCGCAGGGTGGCGGGTTCGATTGCCGATGAGGTCTTGGGGTTTTTAAATTGACTTAATTCTTACTGGGGCCGACTCAGCCTCTAACACAAATGAGTACCAGTGATCTTCCTGGGCTGTAAATGGCGGCCGGCGCGTAAGGCTGACCTCACCGCCTTCTGTGAGCCGATATTCTAGAAAATGTGAGCTTCGACCTTTCACAATTCTATTGGCCTCCACTGCCTGTTATAGAGATTTTTTTTTTCCTTGGCACTACAGCCCCAATGGGCCTAGGCCTACCTCCATGAACTTCTCCGTTCACTTCGGTTTTTCTATATCTTACACGTTCGGTAGGACTCCTTGGGCGGGTGATCAGCTCGTCTCAAGGCCTCTACCTGTACACAAACAGAAAAAACGCACACAAACATCCATGCCCTGAGTCGGATTCGAACCCACGATCCCGGCTTCCGAGCGAGCAAAGACAGTGCACGCCTTAGACCGCTCGGCTACCGTGACCGGCGTTATACAAATTGCTTTACGTTTTTTACTGTTCCACATTCATTAATGTTCCTATCATCAACACTACACAGTCTCGGCAATGAATATCAGACACAATGTGTGTATATATGTATGTATGTATATATGTGTATGGTGTACCAAATTCTATAAGCCTAGCCTAGCCTAGCTCCAATAGTTCGTTAGATATCGCCATTGAACTGCAAGCGCGGCAGCCATATTTTTACTCTACATTCTAAAATGGCGTAGCCAAAGAGGAGTACTTTTTAAAAATACTTGTACCGTATGTCGTTCATTTCAGGACCCTGAAAGACTGGCGCTTCTGTTATCCGCAAGTCCACGTTCATTACCAAGTTGTGCGAAATTGGGGCCTAATGGGTTTCGAGTTTCCTCCAATCGCATATGGTCCGTGACAAACATGTGAAAACAATCAACTGTTTTCAAAATTTCAGTCACACAAGCAAAAGCAGACATTTTCTTCAAGAAGGAAATAGGCGGATAGCTCCATCCACGTCGCGTTCTGCACAGTAAAATCTAAGTAACCCACAGTATCCGTGACGGCAATATCGTTCGTCCTCCAGGTCCCCCTTCACCTTCAGCTAGATTGTCAGTCCTGAGCACATTACGTACGTTACAGGACGCAATGCAGCGCTGACAATAGAGACATGGGTCGTCCCAGAAACAGATGGGAAGAACAGTCATCGGAAAAGTGTTGGGCGACACAAGCATCATAAAACTGAAAATCTTGCAGAAGAGGAAAATTATTTTGGTGCAGATTGCTGTAGTCTTTCTTTCTTAGCAGGTTAGTACAGCGGTAATGATTTAGGTATATTCGGGAGGTTTGGCTGGACCATAGGCGCATTTTCGTTGTTTTTCTCCGTCTCTCCAAGCGAATTCCGAGATAAATTTTATAAATATTGTGGAACCCTCAGCTCAGAACACCTGCTGTCTCGCCACCCGTGGTCATCTTGCCATGTAATTCGACTCTGTAAGCACATGAAGTGGAATCATGGCCACTCCAAGAAACAAAAAAATGACTCAACCGACTTTCAGAATTAAGGGCCTCCTTCATGAGTGGAGCTCCATGTACTAGCGAGGTTTCAGGGAATCGTAGTAATTCCAAATCAGACAAAAACAATCGCAACAGTAACTACAGTGCGTACAATCAAGTGCGCGCCGCGGCTGCAATTTGCCGTGAGTCATACCACCGCAGAACGGATGCAGTCGCGGGGAGGAGTTGCAAATTGCAGCCGCGGCGCGCACTTGATTGTACGCACTGTATATTGGCACGTGATAAGTGTGACTAGCCGGTCTATCAAACGGAAATTAACCGCCGTGGGGATTCGTTGCTCTGACCACGCGACACCCTCTATCCGCTAAAAGTTGGCACTAACTTGGCCGAGAAGCGGCGGTCGCTCGGTCAGTATAGTTCGCTCGCGGTCTGAAACCACGCAGTTAGTTAGTTAGTTAGGTTAGTGTGACTAGCCGGTCTATCAAACCGAAATTATCGGCCGTCGGCTCTGACCACGTGACACCCTCTATCCGTTAAAAGTTGGCACTAACTCCGCCGAGAAGCGGCGGTCGCTCGGTCGGTATAGTTCGCTCGCGGTCAGAAACCACGGAGTTGGTTGGTTGGTTAGGTACGTGTGACTAGCCGGTCTATCAAACCGAAATTATCGGCCGTGGGGATTCGTTGCTCTGATCACGCGACACTCTCTATCCGCTAAAAGTTGTTTGAAAAACTATGCTATAAGCCGGAAGGTCGCGGGATTGAGTCCCGATTAGGTGGAATTTTCCATTTACCTAATCCTTCCAGCCGAAATATGGCCCTGGGGTCGACTCAGCCACTAACAGACATGAGTACCAGGAAACTTCCTGGGGCGTAAAGGGCGACCGGTGCTTAAGGATGACAAACTTAACCACCATCTGTGAGCGGCCTGTTACAGGAATGGCTTTATCTTTACCTAAAAAATTTGAGAGGCTGTAGTGTTTGGTGTTACTGGTGAGAGGGTTTTCTTAAGTACGCCGTTCAGATGGTTTCGGGTGGTTTGATATACATGCCAAGTCTCATGACGGTTGGTTCATCAATTCATATAATATTAAGGATATTACCTTAAAAATTTGAGAGGCTATAGTGTTGGTATTACTGGTGAGAGGGATTTATGGTGTACTCCATTACAATAGCTATAGATGGAAGGATATATATGGTCCAGTTTTCTTGAGATTGGTGCAAGCGTTGAAGCAACATTAAGAATTTGTCTCAGAAATTTCAGGTGTTGTAATATTTGTATTACTGGTGGGAGGTATTTCTGCTGTACGTCGTTGAGATGGCTTCATGTGGCGTGACATACTTACCAAGTTACATGAAGACCGATGAAAGTGTTCAAACACCATTAAAGTTTTGCCTCAGCAATTTGAATTACTGCAATGTTGGTATTACTGATTGAAGATGTTTGTGAAGTTCGCCGTTTAAATGGCTTCATGTGTGGTGATACACCTTCTAAGTTCCATGAAGACTGATACAGACGTTCTAATAATATTACGGCTTAAACCTGAAAAATTTGAGGGGCTGTAATATTTATATCACTGATGAGAGGTATTTATGAATTACGCCGTTCACATTGGCTCAGATGACATGATATACATACTAAGTTTCTTAAAGATGGTTCGGCCATTGTAAAGTTAATAGGGGGGTTGCACATACAGACGCCAGGACGGAAAAGTGACCTCAGAAGTCTCTTTATTTTCTTAAAAGAAAGGGAAGAAACAAAACAAACTCCGTGACTTTGGTCCGCAAGCGAACTATACCGACCGAGCGACCGCCGCTTGTCGGCGAAGTTTAGTGCCAACTTTTGCGGATAGATGGTGTCGCGCGGTCAACGCAACGAATCCCCACGGCCATTAATTTATGTTTTCTAGACCGGAGCCGCTATTTCCTTGAAATAGCTCTTCAATTATCATCACGAGGCTGAGTGGACCCCGTTCCAGACCCACTACTTCTCCGAATCAATCTGATAGCGCCGGGAATCGAACCCGGACCTTTGGATCTGTAGCCAGCAATGTTAATTGTTCGTCCCATTTGCCCGACGTATTTCAGTGGACAATTGGCATTTCACTTGTTAAATTTTATTTCCGCTGTACTTATCTCTTTGTGTCTGGAGATTTAATATATTTTGTATTGTGTTCTGTGTACCGAAAGCAACTTTGATTTCGCATGTGGCTCACTCTCCTTCCCTTCCTACGCTTATGCAGTTGGGTGTTTCGACTAGTGGCTCAGTCTGCAACCACCTGCTCACGCTGGTTTCTCGCTCGCGGTTTTTATACCCTGAAGATGGAGGCGATACATTCCTCTGAAACGTCGGTTCACACAAGATATACACGGCGCCACATCCAAGAAGCCGGAATTCTTCAAAGTTACTTTTACTCGCGTGTCCCGAGAAAGCCTAGTAATTCTTCTTACTTCTTTGCCACCGTGCGTGAAGATAATTCATTTTGTTTTTTGGTGCTGAGCGTCAGTGTCTTTGTTTCATTTATGTGGGTGAAGTGGTACGAGAGCAAAAGCAAATACAGCAGAATTAACAGTAACAATATTTGTTACACCTTGCAGGTAACTGTACCATATACACAACACACGTGCCACTGTAAAAGAAATCCAAACACAACGATAACTGGGTAAGAGGACAGCAGTCCCCATAAAGTATTACAATTTTACAGGCTTTCTTTGGTTATTTATGATTTTAGTGATTTTAATAGGGTACATTTATTTTAAGTGTGAGAGATTACATTCACATGTGATAGGTGGAGTTGCACATACTAACTGTGCAAGTGAAACAATTTTATCAAACACCTGATGATGGCCGTATACCGTCGTCGAAACATGTAGTGAGGAGGAGAGGGAGATAATAAACGAGTTTCACTGTGAACGGAAGTTAGTGTGAAAGAAGAACAATAAGGACCCGAAGTTTATGAAAACCGGAGTTCCTGTAAGCAGCGTTTACAAGTTCAATTCCTGTTTCCAGGTGCATGCTGCATAGTACGTTCATGTAGAGCACGATATCATCCTGTTTGACCCCTTCTAGCTCTTAGAACATGACCAATTTTTACACCACTCCAAGCAAAATAACAGCTGTAACTAATACAAAATTGTTAAATAATGTATGTTCCATTCTATTTTGCACCAGAACATAGATTCAGCTGTAGAAATTGTCACGATGTCGAGGATTTCTATATCCAGTTCACAAACAGTGTACCGTCCGAAAGCGGTGCAAATATTGGATAGCTACTCCTGTTTCCAGGCGGTGCAAATATTTTGCGACAGATCCTGTCCACAAATATTGGGAGTGGGGAAACCCTGTTCACAAGCGGCGCAAAGTGTTAATGTGTCATCCCGCCTACAAGCGGTGCAAATCTTGGATGGTAGATCCTGTTAGCAAGGGGTGCATTAAAGAGTTTACTTTACAGAAACAGTGCGAATCCTGGACAGGAGATCATGTGCGCAGACGGGGAGTTCTTTGAATGGGGACTCTGTGTAAGAGTGGAGGGAACGTTGGGCGGATGGAGCCATTGAGCCATCGGAGCACATTTGCGTGTCACCACGGCAACAGTAGCTCGTCGCTAGACAAAGAGGACAATGGACCACCCTACGGGATGTCGGATTCTAGTCCAGCCTTTCATGTCTGCGGCGAGGCATTTGAAACATTGAAATCAAGAATTTAAAATGAAATTAACTGCATATTTTTCGTACTTTATATTGTTCTCTGCAATTCATCTAATTTAGTGGCAGAAAATGTTAAGGGAGAAGCGGAAATATGGCTACCACGCGCAATGCGGGGAATTCTTTTCAGTTCATTAAAAAACGATTCAGGTTTCGAGAAGGAATGAACCAACTGTTTGGACTGGTTCGGCCCGGCGATGGCGGAGTTGCTTCGAGATCCTGTAATATTCGAGGAGGAATTTCTAACCGGGCTGTGTTCCAATGTAAACTTTGCTCTTACATCCATTTTTGTTTCCTCTGTGAAACAGACAAAACTGAAACAGACTAAAACTGATGGGGTAAAAGAGAAGTTGGCCGGTCACGGTAGCCCAGCGGTCTAAGGCATGTACTGTCTTCGCTCGCTCGGAAGCCGGGATCTTGGGTTCGGATCTGTTTCCTGTGAGGTACGAACTGAATTCTTATATATTATTCTTATACACTGTCGGTCACAGTAGCCGAACGGTCTAAGGCATGTACTGTCTTCGCTCGCTTGGAAGTCGGGATCTTGGGTTCGAATCTCACTCAGGGCATGGATGTTTAGTTTGTGTGTGTGCGTTTTTCTGTGTTTGTGTACAGGTAGAGGCCTTGCGACGAGCTGATGACCCGCCCAAGGAGTCCTACCGAATGTGTAAGATCTAGAAAAACCGAAGTGAACGGAGTTCATGGAGGTAGGCCTACGCCCACTGGGGCTGTAGTGCCAAGGAAAGAAAAAGTGGTCGGGATAAGATGGCAGACCGCGTAGATGTACGGAAAAGAACGCTTTGGAAAGAAATGGCCGAAAGAAAAAGGAGAAGTAGGAAGGTACGAAAGTGGTTGGAGGGATTCGTAAGATATGAGCAGGAAACGGGTTCTAATTAAACAGACACGAAATGAATTAATCGAAATGCTGGAAGGAGATAAGAGAGAACCAGAGAGACACATAGGCCTATAGAAGATGAATATTACGGGAGACAGGAATAAATGAGAGTTGGCGGATTAACTGGAAAGAGACGGGGCAAGGATAAGTAACAGGGGCCGGTTCAGGGATAACGGCCAGCTTCAGACGAAGTGCGGAGAGACGAAGAGTTGGCCGTGGTCGCCTTTCAAGGAGGGGCGGAAGGGAAGGGGGCATTTCCAGGCCTGAGGAGGAAACTAGAATATTCAGTTACGCCCGAAGTTTAAGCATTTTAAGACTGATTTTCTTGATCGTCACATAATAACCAGGATAAAGAAATATTTATTTTTCAAGAATATTTCATTTGTAATACTAACATCTTATATATTCCTTTAGGTTGTCTAATTTTTCTTTCTAAAAAAATACTGGGGGAGATGACTGGCTTGTCCCCCTTCCTGGTGGGGATCCATGATTTTGTCTAGGAGACCGCCTTTTAATAAGGACACTCCTGATGTCATGACGGCATTAGCGTCTTCCTTTCTGATCAACAAAATACTTCACTCAATTTGGATTTAGTACAACATACGTCCGAACTAATCCATCCACAAGATAAAATAGCTAGAAGCAACAAGGGAACTAAAAGACAAATTGTAAAGAACGAAGTTATGGTGAATAAGAGAACAGCTTGGGCCGGGTCAGGGTCCGGTGGCAGGCTCTTGTGAACACGGTACTAAGCCTTCGGGTTGCATAGGAAGTTGGGAGTTTATTGAGTAGCTGAGTTACTACTGACTTCCCGAGGAGGGATTTACTCCGTGAAATTCGTTACTCAATTGTCCGATGGTTGTGGACCCGGAGATCACCACGGTACCAGATAGGTACTCTAACCACATTTTAGGAACTGTTTCTTAACTGGGATGACTTCTTCCGGAATTTCAACCTCGTGCGGACTTCGTTATTTCCGGTGCTTGAGCCTCAGTTCCCCTTAATATTATTTGGAAATGTCTGTCTTCCGAAATATCTTTAGGAAAACCGTGCATCGTGTCACTGGATGGCGATGTTCGTCTAACTAGTATATAAAAATTCAGATCGTACCTCACAGGAAACACGTTACGTCTCCGCTACAGAGACCAACCGGTTACTGTTGTTTATGGAATTGAAGGCTGTTCAATATGAAAAACATTCGAATAGATTTAATAACTTTCTGAGGACAAAATTCGGAGTACTTTTTAATCTTGAAAATAATAAGTGAGAAAGGAAAAACCGTCCTCTGCTTAACTAATTAAGCACTCGCCATGAGGACTTCTGGTGGAGTGGCTGCAAAGATCCATATTTTTCTTGACTCCACACTGTTTGGAGTTGAGTGATCAGCTTCAATCCCTGACCGCTTTATCCCCGGGGAAAATGTCCCCGGTACCCATTGGATAGGAGGCTGGGTGGGAACAAGAGCCGGTCAGGACAACGTCTAGAAGAGAAAATTCTTGACCCTACGGGACACGAACTCCGACCCCTCGGTCGTCCAGCCCGTAGCCAGTCGCTATACCGATATGCGACCCAGTAATCTCGAAAGTAGTGGTACATATATTACCCAGTGTGCTGTAGAGTGGTCATCCTCAGCCGGCATATCTCTCCGAATTGCTCCGGATGGCCAAGAATGTCTCATAACTTCTGCCCGTACCAGAAGTGACGTATGTGCCCCCTCCTAATGAAGGCAGCGGCATTTCCGGGTTTTGTTAGTTTGACGGTATCGTGCCGTTACATTCTTCGGCTTAGTGGCGAAGTGAATTGCACGAGTCAGAGAGCTGCAACTTTAGCCTGGAACGACAGAGGGACATGGATGTGACCCTGCGCAGTTTCAGTGCCTTGAGCTTGCCTCTGGATACGTTTGCTTCTTTCCGAGGTGAGAGTGACAGGGGAATTGAAGTTCTGTATTTCGTATCGCAAAACTTTTACTCTGAATAAAACCCATAAATATCTGTAGCCGTTATTAATATTGTTACTCACTGGATATTTGTGCCCCAGGCTAGGGCCAGTGGTGAACTCTTGAGTACGTGGTAATGAACATCCGATTTCAGTCCGAGGTTGTGTATATCTCGACTACCAGAGCGACTGTTAGAGCATAAGAGTGAATCTCTTCCAAGAGCTAATAATAATAATAATAATAATAATAATAATAATAATCTTACATTTACAAGTCCCTTTGAAAATTAAACGGGAACAGATTAATACAACTTAATTTTAGCAACAATTTCGAAATGACAACACAAAGGTGAGACGGCCGTGATAAATGTACCTGTTTACACTGAGGAGCTGTGACATTTTAGCGCTTGCGCATTGAGACTCGTAGATAGACTAACGTACATAACTTGCAATGGCTTCTTAGGATGTGGAATTTTTAGGAACACTCTAACACCTGCATAATTAATGATGAACTGTAATACTAGAATTGTTGAGGGATCTGGGAATAAAGCAGCCCTCACGGCTCTCTCTCTCGGCATCTTGCTGGGTCTACTGGGACGCGTAACCAATGTAGATCAAGGTCGTGGCTCCTGAGAGTCCGCGCAGGTTTAGTCTCTCAGCGAATATTGTACCCGTCTCTCCATCCTTCACTTCATTTCATTTTCTGCTTTGTCCCTTCAGTACTTTTACGTCATTTCCTCTATTGTTTCGAATTCATTTCCAATTTCTTATTTTATTTGCAGTGGATGACCTTTCTTTCCTTCTACTAAGGTGTGATTGCAGCAGCTAGCCTAGGTTCTGTATATCTCTTTTCAGTACATTCCCTCTGAAGATAAACGCTTCCGTATCACAAAGAACGAGGATGTTGCAGGCCGTTAGCCCAGACATGGCCGAACTTTCTGCAGTAGCGGCACTTACTAGAGCGACTCTGAGGTCTGCAGTCATCTATCGAACAGACTACACGATATAATGCACCTAAAAGCGAAAAGAGACACATGAACGTAAGCGCAAATTCAATACAAGTTTTGAGGTTCTGACTATGAAGATTAGGAATTGTTTTCGGTTGTCACATGTAGGTTTGTGGATGGTTACCAATATTTCAGAGGAATGTAACGTCTTCATGGAGATTACTGCGTTTAGGGATTTGATACCGTATATTCTGACATATAATCATCACATTCAAGATGCCAATACATGCAATGCTGTTTGTGTTGACACAGTTGGGTCAGTAGGTCGGTAATTCAGTGAGAGGAGTCTGGCGTGTGCAGCAGTAGACAGCAATAATGGAGTCTGTGAATGAACGGCTTCTCTGCGTTTCGCTGTTACATTTCCTTGAGTTATAATCTTCTTCATGGAAAATAATGTGGTTTCTGCAACGCCTCCTTTTAGACAGGTTATGTTGACAGAGGTTTCGTTGTGTTACTCAGTCGCTCCAGGTAATTTGGGGATGGAAGTTAAAAGTAGGCCACGGTCGCTTCAATCCACATCCTATCCATTGCATTGCTCACTAATTAATCTACCCTCTGGGCTACTCTGAAGTTGGAGCCAGCAGGTTTAACTGGAACATTGGTACCTAAGTACCATAATTTATTTATTACATGGAATTCAGCAAGATAGAACACAACCACAATGACCAGGATTTGAGGTTCTCACATCTGGGGTTACAAAGAATTCTATCTTCTGGGATGTAACACCCAGTTGAAAGTCAACTGACGATTTGGAAGAGAGAAAGCAGAAGGATGGTTGCTACCTGCTTTATTGTGGTTTCTTTCTTACTTGACTTTTTCTTTGCTTCTCAAAATGGTGGCGACATATTCTTCCGAAACGTCGAATGACTTTCAACAAACTATACAAACAATTAATTTAATAATTTTGTCTCGTTTCCGAATTTTATTATGGTTATGAGACCAAAAAGAAAAGACGGCCGGAAAGTGTAGAGAAACCTTAAGGGAATACAAACAACTAACAAATAAACTCCCAGGCCTGTAGTCAGCAAACGAACTATACCGACCGAGCGACTGCTGCTTGTCGGCGAAGTTAGAACCAACTATTATAGATAGAGGTGTCACGTGGTCAGAGCAACAGATCCCCACGGCCATTAATCTCAGTTTTCTAGACCGTAGCCACTATTTCCTTAAAATAGCTCCTCAGTTATCCTCACGAGGCTTAGTGGACCCTCTTCCAGACCCATCACTTCTCAGAAAATCTGGCAACTCCGGGAATCGAACCCGGGACTTCTTAAACTGTAGGCAGGAACTCTGACCACTAGACCACACACGCGGTCAACCTAAAGGGAATATATTCTGAATATCCCAGGCGCAAATGGGAGGACAGTATTGGAACATGGCAGCTGAAAGACCGGGGAACGGCGATAAAGACGTTTCCGCGGCAACGAACACGTGAGGCCACTATATAAAACAGTTGGAAATAGTTTTCAACGAATGCATCCTGTTGTGTATCATATATTATTTCTTACTGAAAACCATCACAACACAACATCAATATACTTGTAAGCAGCTCTAGAAGATACCGTTGCTACATGTTTCGGCCTTCAGTAAGGCCGTCATCAGGCAAATACATTAAACACTTCGTTATTTAATTGCATGTTAAATATAAGTCACAGTGCTAAACTTCCAAGTATATACAATGGCATCCGGAGGTAAACTACTCCGCCAATCGGATCTCCGGGGGGG
>NW_019737093.1:42506-43196 GCF_002891405.2 Cryptotermes secundus | reverse complement strand
AGAAGAATGAGGTGTCTGTTCTAGGTGTCAGCGAAGTGCGGTGGAAAGGACAAGGTGAAATAAGAAGTGGTGATTATACAGTGTATTATTCCGGAGGTGAACGGGCTGAAAGAGGTGTGGCAATAGTGGTGCATAGAAGTGTAGTGAGGAGTGTTGTTAAGAAGATTGTTTGTAATGACAGAATTATTGCTCTGAAGTTAAAGGCGGAACCGGTAGATATACTGATTATGCAAGTGTACATGCCAACATCAGAGTATGAAGATGATGCAGTGGAAAAAGTGTATGACACAACTGAAGAAATTTTTCAGGAAGATGGAAGAGGTGACACAAATAGCATCATATTCAGAGACTGGAATAGCACTGTTGGAGATGTATCGTATCAGAATATTGTTGGATCACATGGACTAGGAAGACGGAATCACAGGGGTCAAATGCTTATAGACTTTTGTGAGAGAAATTGACTGATTGTTACCAACACTTGGTTCAAGAAGCCAAAGAGAAGAATTTACACATGGAAGGCACCTGGGGATTGGAGGAGGCATCAGCTGGACTACATCCTTGTGAAACATCGATTCAGAAACAATATGAAGGATGTGAAGACGCTTCCTGGGGCAGATATTGACTCTGACCACAACTTACTGGTTGTCAAGTTCCGAACCAGGTTGAAGAAAATTATAAGATTCCAAAAGC
>NW_019737093.1:42305-42492 GCF_002891405.2 Cryptotermes secundus | reverse complement strand
TATCTTGAGAAGATATGTAATGAGATTATGGAATTTCAAAGGACAGGACGTTATGATTTGACGTATATCAAGACAAAAGAACTAGGGTGGAAAGAGAACCATGGGATTCAAAATATTGGAATCGAAGACTCCCAGGGGAATAGAATAGTAGATCAGAGGAAAGTGCTGAAAATTTGGGAAAATTATA
>NW_019737093.1:0-42211 GCF_002891405.2 Cryptotermes secundus | reverse complement strand
AAAGTGAGGTGGAAAAAGCTATCAAGGAAATGAGGAAGGGAAAGGCTACAGGAGATGATGATGTACCTGGAGATGTGCTCAAGTTACTGGGAGAAGGTGGTTTGAAAACACTGACAAAACTAATGAACACCATGTATGAAACTGGGGAATGGCCCAGGGACTTTACAGAAGTGACTATGATTGCCTTAAAGAAAAAGACAAAAGCTACAAAATGCAGTGACCATCGCACAATAAGCCTTATTGCACATACAGCAAAGATACTTAAAAGAAAATTTGAAAGGAAAATAGAGGATATACTTGGAGAGGATCAGTTTGGATTTAGAAGAGGAAAAGGAACCAGGGATGCAATTGGGATGATGAGAATTATAGCAGAACGAACTTTGGAGATAGATGAAGAACTGTGTGTTTGCTTCATAGACTGGCAGAAGGCATTTGACCGTGAAATGTTAAAATCTTATTTGATCAGTTACATAGTGAAAATTATAGTTAAAACTGTGTATTCGATGGTACTTGGAAGTTGGTAGTTTATACGGACATATTATATACACAAAGGCTGATATGGATTTCGGAGGCCCCTTGTTATGTTATATGTTATTGCTTAGTAATTGATACCATTTGACGGGCGACTACGTTGTGTAAATGTCCGATCTGATGGAGAGATAGATTACCGATAGAGTTATGTGCGAGACAGTAACCAGCCGGTAACGATGTGAGCAGAAGAGAAGTTTACTGAGAGGCGCTGAGAAGATTTATTGCGCATTACAGTGAATTGTTAAGTCCATGAATTAGCGATAGCTCTATAATTGTTTGTAGTTACGAGTTTTGAGTGTTTAACAAATCTAATTACAAATCCAGACCACGTGGTTAGTCAGTAAATTCGTGACAATCGTAAAGTAGTAGACGTGGACTATGTCATGTGTCTCAGGAAAGGGACCCGTGGCGGGCTGTTGCTGTCTTCTGGGATCGGGCAATGTGTAGTGTAGTATTTGGATGTGCTGCCTCTTTGCACAGTCTCCAAGCTCAATCTGCCTTTAACCCACTTAAATCAGTTCTGGAATGGAATGTTTCTGCCTTACACCACCTCGGAGAAAGGGCTTGTGTGCCCGCGCGGTAAATCTCAGAATCAGAGATCATGAGCCACTTTTTCACAGATGCTACAAGGGAGTCATCGTCCTCTGATTTTGTTCCACGAATGTTGCCTTTCAGTTTATCGAACACGTGACAATGTGTCGGTGCCTGAACAGGACTCTAGGGTGGGTGTGGTAACACTGGCCACCTCAGTTTTGTGGTCGCCTCCATGGTTCACAGACTGACGTGCGGACGGACATTGTCAAGCAGCTGCAGAACCACTTCCATCCGCCGGTGTGGTCGAACACGGCTCACCCGCGAGTGAAGCTTCCTCAGCCTATCCACTTACACTTCGGAATTCTCACGAACAGAAGTTCTTCCGAGTCCCAGATAATCTTGGTCATGAAGACGCAGCTTAGAACTTCGTCGATGATTGCGTGTGATGCCAATCCATTGATTGGCAGGCTCAGAATGATGCAACCATGTTACGTCTCCCGTCGCGATGAGCGAAAGTTGTGCTCATATGGCACCAGAAGATGTGCTGCACAAGCGGTTTTCCTAATCTCCTTGTGTGCGTCTGGGAGCCGGGACAGCGCAGTCGGTATAGCGACTGGCTACGGGCTGGACGACGGAGGGGTCGGTGTTCAAGTCCCGGTAGGGCAAGAATTCGCTCTTCTCCAATTTTCCCAGACCGGCTCTGAGGTCTACCCAGCCTCCTATCCAACAGGTATCGGGGGCTGTTTCCCCAGAGGTTAAGTAGCCGGAGCGCGAAG
Organism: Cryptotermes secundus; assembly: GCF_002891405.2. NCBI lineage: Eukaryota > Metazoa > Arthropoda > Insecta > Blattodea > Kalotermitidae > Cryptotermes > Cryptotermes secundus. The sequence goes on along the minus strand of NW_019737093.1, from coordinate 40,370 downwards.
CTGGGCACTCACCTCCAACTAGTGCCGAGGTCAAGGTGATTCTAGACATCCAACCCCCTTACGCCTTCAAGGCGTTGCTCTTAATTAGTTTTTGCCTTGCATACGTCTGTCAGCTGCCGCGACACCCACATCCCAGAGACCTTTGCAAACCCCAGTCATTCCAATATTCTGCATGCTCTTGCGCCTCCAGCGTCCAGCTAGAGCGACAACTATTTCACAGTTACGCGTCTCTTCTCTCATCACCGATGTCCGTCTGTGCTGTGGCCTGTGAATCGCCAATTTTTGCACGTCCATCTTTTCCTGATGTTCTTTGTACCCAGCGGCTAACTGTGCTGCATTGACAGTGTCCTTCCGATGCACCTTATGCAGTCGTTTGTGTGTGTTCCTCGCACACTAGGAACACAGTAAAATGACGCTGACGTCGCTGACAGCAGCCATGTTTAAAGACTGACACACCTATGCCTCTTGCGGATGAAGAAGTAACTAAGTTTGAATAGAAGCGGGGCAATTGTGTCTCTGTACTGTGTGAGTGTAATGAAAGGGGATTTAAAAAATTTTGTGTGTTGCTTTTGGAATGGCTCTTGTAGAATTCAGTTTTCGTTTCAATGCGGTAAATATTTATATTGTCTTCTTCTGGGCTATGATATCGTGCAGTCTCGTCTTTGGGTATAGGCTGCCGGAGGAAGACACTACCTCCTTCTTGAAGGTAAAGTCCAATTTGAATTGGAAAAAATCAACTTTTTTTTAGCTTTTAGTTGTTTATGGGGACACGCGATAGCGTAGTTGGTTGAGGCACTATGCTACAAGCCGGAAGGTCGCCGGTTCAATTCCCGATGAGGTCATTGGATTTTTTCAATTGACCTAATCCTTCCAGCAGCACTATAGCCCTAGGGTCGACTCAGCCTCTCACAGAAATGAGTACAATTAATATTCTTGGGGGTAAAGGGCGGCCAGCGCGTAGGGCTGACAACCTTGCCGCCATCTATGAGCCGATTATCTAGAAAATGTGGGAACCTCAACATCTGACAAGACTATGGGCCTCCACGGCTTGTTATAGGGATACCTTTAGTTAGTTAGTTGTGTAGAGAGGGTGGGTTTCCCCATGCACCGCGACCAGTTTGATCTATTGTGCTTCCCTCTATGATTTCTACCAGTCTCTATATCCTACCGATAAATGGTGCTTACCATCAGTCCCGCCGAGCAAGCGAGTTCGGCCACTTGCTTAGCGGTGTCTATAATGCTTCCCCCATTGATCAGAGGCCTTAGAGACTATTGTTGGGCGGGGAACGTCCTTGAATTTGGCTCAGTGATCCCCTTTGGGGATATGAGGTTCTTTTACGTGCCGTAAAGTCCCTCCCGGAGGACTTGTTCCCTGAATTTTTCCGCCCTTAAAAATTCGACGACCTCCACCGGGTATTTGAACCCGCGTACCACGAGTCATGAGGTGGGAACGTTACCTCTAGACTACGGAGGCCGCTTAGGAATACCTTTACTTTTTTTTAGTTGTTTATATTCCGAAGTTCTCGTACTTCATTCGGGAGGAGGCACACAGACATTGCGCAGAGTGCGTAAATGTGCGCACCGCGCAGGTGGAATTGGAACCGACTGGGATAGCTGACCGATTAAACTTGCCTTCTGCAGGCCCTTTGAGAAGCAACGGTCCACAATCTGGCGTCTCTGTGCCCCGTGCTGTCCTCGGTTACCGCTTATCTTACCCAAGTTGCAAGCCATCCCAGGGAATTCTGGGAAATGCGAATTCTTCCTGTACACAAAGAGAAACAGGACGCGTATAATATAATGACAATAAAAACTGCAATCGACCTCGCGTTCCGCTGCTGGAATGTTGCAAGCGAGACCAGTTCTTTTTCAATTAGTCAGTAATTATTTTGTGCGCCCATTAATTCGTTGTTGTAAGAATATGAACCATTAAGTTTTATTTTCCCACGTGGACGGTTATTTAATGAATGTTGCTGGTATGGTTGTGTACCACAGACGAAACGACACCGGTAGTCACACTGAAACTCCGAAATCGTGAAGTGTAAATAGCTTTCAGAAGAGCATCAGACTCCTAGCCATTCAGATGAGGCCGGACGCTGTAGCCTCCTGCAGCTTGTGCGTGTACAAGTTCTGGAAAACTTTTCCTGCGAGGAACACATCCAAATTATTCATGCACTATCTGTTCAGTGATCATTTCTCAGATGCTCAACGTATGCTTCAAGCCACTTTCTCTTGATCGGCTTAACTTTTGAAGTTCTACGTTTATTTGAACACTATAAAATGAAATCCTTGCCTCACAGAGACCATATTGGCTCCCCATTACAAGAACCAACCGAATTAGGGAAATAATCACTGATTATTGTGAGGATCATATGAAACACAGAAATGTAATATATGTATAATGGTAGAGTTTTAATTGAAAAAAAGCAAGTGGTACCTCTGTCCCATACGGGAGCAATTCCCAAATTAATGGCGCCTTTGTAACCGCAGACATTATTTGTGTCCCGGTAAGACTTGAGGATAACATAAAAGGGTGGTGAAGAGCTGGTAGTGGCCTATTTCAATTCTCAGTCATGGCGGACCGAGCCGGATGTAAGTGTGTGCTTGCCCTAAACGGCCTGGTCGCTCACTGCGGAAGGCTAACCTGCTGCAGCGGACACTTGCACAGAAAACAGCTTGGCCGTGGCTAACGCTCTCACGCAGACGCCAGATTCGTGTAAGAATCGCGGTGGGTGAAGTGACATTGGGGCCGGTTCATCTAGTCTCTTTCGGCTTTCTCACGCCCACAATTACTTGAAACCTCCTCCTCCTCCTCCTCCTCAATCTCCCCCCCCCCCTCGCCCAGGTATATGCGGTAGCCCTCCTTTTTCTTCAAGTTAGGGGTCTCATCTTCCTACCGATGCTCGTGACCGTGTGTAGGGTGCGCGCTGAAGTGATGACCCCTCGGTCCACATGGTTAATTATGATTGATGTGCCGTTTGTAAGACGGAGACCACCGCGGGTACAGTCCCGCCATCACATATGCAACGAGCCGTGAGAACAATGCACGGCCCGGCTTCTCAGACGTCTAGTCAGATCGATTATTATCGATATCTTACTGCGACATTTTCAACATATTTTTTCCCATTGTACCGCTGTCACGGAACATGACACGATATAAAATTCATTAGGAATTGTCCGAGATCCTGGCTAGTCATGACGTAACAAATAGCGAACAGATCTCTGGCAATGTGGAGTGGGGTCTACTGACATGTACATTGTACAGTTACTCGACTTCATTTTGTAACATTTCAAAGCACAACGATCAAACAGACTCTGCATTTTGCCCACACCGTGTATTTATATGTAAAAAGTAAAGTAAAACTATCCTTGTACCAGGCCGTGAAGGCCCTTAGAGTTGTGAGACGTTGAGGGTCCCACACTATCTAGACAATCGGCTCAAAGATGGCGGTAAGGTTGTCAGCCTTGCGCGCCGGTCGCGCTTTACTCCCCAGGACAATTATTTCTATGATTTACAAATCAAGCGGAGATCGGTTCCTTAAACAGCGTTAGCCACTAGGTCTTTGTGATTGTGATGGAACAGGTTTCCTGTGAGTGAGAAACTGAACTTTTAAATCCTATTTATTTGACCAAAACAAATCTTTTTATAGCTTCAAAATGAAACAGCACAACTTTTGAGGATTAACATTATGGTTCTTGTGATTAAATGTCGGATTGCGGGCTGGTAATCGCTTTCCATCCGAAAGATTCCGCGACCGGCCAAAACAGTAAAGGCTTTCCATGAGTTTCCTCAGAATTGGAAAGAATCTAGGGTTATATTTCAAGCGAGAACCGAATATTAGGAGAGTTAATAACGTCCTGTTTTGGAAGGCTAGTGCCATTTTAGCGAAAATCCTACGCAGAGAGTTCTGAAAATTTTAAACTAGAACTTTATTCAAAATCAGGCGTCTACAATAGAACAAACAGTTCTGGAAGTGTGCCCGGCCATGTTGCATACATAACTGAATATGACGAAGCACGTCTGTACACACCGCTTGCACCTTCATAAGTGAAATGTCGGCTTTCAATCCATCCGCGATGCGTGGGTTATTGAGGCACGAAAATGTAAAGCTATCCCTGTAACAGGCCGTGGAGGCCCATAGGGTTATGAGACGCCGAGGCTCTCGCATTTTCTACGCAATCAGGTCACACATTCCTAATGTAGCCCCATAGAAGCAATATCTGGTAAGAACATTGTTCTTCTGGACTTTGCTCATCGGCCTGTTTCATCTGGAACGCCGTCCCGTTTCTATTGAAAACACAACGTTTCGGAGTCTGGATTCTGTCTCCGTCCTAGGAGGATAGAGAGTGTCTATCTTAATGTACCATCGGCCCTGGCTCGATCCCGGGTCTGGTTAAATGGGATTTGTGGTAGACAAAGTGGCGCTGGGACGGGTTTTCTTCGAGTACTTCGGTTTCCCTTGCCAATCTTCATTCCACCAAATTCTCCATCATCATAATCAACCGGGACAGGTACAATAGGCCAATCAGTAGCCGCCGTGACGAGTGGACTCAGTTGGACTCCACCCCCCACTAAGCGAATTTAAGGAAAATGTTTGAGGAGTGCAGGAAAGCACAAGAAATCGGCCTGTGAAGATTTAAAGTTTGATTTGAAGACTTTACATATGCTGCAGCACAGCGATATTCGGAGCGTGTGATTTAGGGAGACTTTTATATTTCCTGTGTTATAAATCCGTGAAGTCTAGTGCAGACAGACTGAAAAGCTTTGTGTTTAATGATTGTAAATTGTGTAAAGCAGCAATAGTGTAATAATTAATTGTGGTTACGACCTGTAGTTTGTTAATAAATCCAATTACCAATCCGAACCCCGTCTTTTGCCACTGTGGCACACGTGACAATATGCTAACTTAGTGGCGTGAAAACAGAAGAACTTTCAGACGACGTTGAGGAGACTGGTCCAGGAGCGAAGGGAGGGTATACTAAATGCAGACATCTGGTCACGAGAACGCGGCACAGAGAACAATGTGCGAGTCCTTACCTGGGATTGTAGTACTGAATCAGAACAGAGTCTTAAAAAATTAAAAGGAGATTAATTTGGGGGAATTTCTACTGCTATTCAGTTGAGGTTACTCTGACTTCCGTCTGCTGTCTATAAACTTACTGTGCTCTTACACAAAGCTATAATTCAATCTCGTATTTTGTGTGTGTATACATGGGTGCATGTTTGGTGGGGTTGGGGGGTCCTCAGTCAAGAAAATTCTATGTTGCTCTGCAAGTGACCTACTACTGTGCCGAGCCTTCATATAACCTTATGATTATCAAATCGATAAGAATGGAATAGGCGGGACATGTAGCACGATTTGGTGCACAGATTTGGTGGGAAATAAGCAAGAGACAACTTCGCAGACACTGGGATACATAGGAGGACATTATTCAAGATGGTATTTTGTGAAGACTTAATGGGGGTGCATTGAAATCACTCGCTCAGAATAAGGGAAAATGGGGGCTCTTGTGAACGCGGTAATGAACCATGGAATTTCACTAAATGTGTTCAACTTATTGACCCGCCGAGCGGCTGTATTTGTCATGGAGGACATAGCTGCAGGATTTTAACTTCTTGTTATCACCATTATCACTAATACTGTGGTGATCGGCAGAAATGTTGAGCCTGTCACTTTACATGCATACATAGTCACGCGAGTTGATCGCCTGTCACAGAAATCAGCCTTTTACTGACCTAGGAACAGAAGAGGGAAATACACAAAGCTGATCCTATCTTGACACAATGACCTACTGGGAACAAGTAGGGCCTAATGTGACACAGCCAGAGTCCGACAGGGCTGGCCAGAGACTAGAGTTAACACAGACACCCACACTCCCCGAAGTGAAACAGAGATATAAGGGAGGTTAGTCGTTCTTTGGTGAAAAGGCGCAACTCTTCTGTCCTGAAGATTGAATGATAGCATCCTGTCGAAACATAAATAACGATCTATAAAAAGCACTTTGTCACATCAAACAAGGCAGATATTTCCACGCAAATATTGAGAATTCCAGGGCGGTAATATTTCTCATTCTCATAGTCTGGTGTTCTGGATTGTGGCAACGTTTCGGAGAGTCTACTGCACCCATCTTCGGATTCTATTACCTATTCCTCATCCCTACAAGTCGCGTCCAATTCTTGTAATGTACCTATATGAGCTGACAGCTTCCTGAAAATGGAAACAGCAGGTTCATTTGAAACGCTGAAATCCTCCTAATTTACTGCAGGGTATCAGAACACCTCAATATAAGGGGTCTTCACTTCCGTGAGTCTCCTGTACGTAAGGTTGAGGGTTTCTTGGTGGCGCTTCACTTCCGTGTGTCTCTTGTGCGTAAGGTTGATGGTTTCTTGGTGGCGCTTCACTTCCGTGTGTCTCTTGTGCGTAAGGTTGATGGTTTCTTGGTGGCGCATCACTTCCGTGAGTCTCCTATACGTAAGACTGAGAGCTGCTTGATGGCGCTTCACTTCCATGAGTCTCCTGTACGTAAAACTGAGAGCCTCTTTGTGGTGCTTTCCCACCGTGAGTCTCCTGTACGTCAGGTTGAGAGCTGTTTGATACTGCTTCACCCCCTGAGACAATTTCTGTGAGCTGGATTTTGTAAAGCAGCGCGGTGTGCTTTCTGTGGGTAGAAACAAAACTTAACATGTGATTAGAAGGCTCCATTCATGTGTAATACTTGCACTGTATGATTCAGTGAGACTTTTATAGTTCCTGTGTTTTAGTTGTGGTACCAGGAGAGAACCAGTGTGTGTAAATCAGAGATAGCTCTGTATTAAATGTGATTTGAGAGTGATTGTAACCAAAGTGCTAATAAATCCAATCATCCGAACTAGAACCCCTTATTTCGTCACGCGTACCACCCTACACGTGACAGTATTCAAGTAATTCAGTTTCCACGTCAGAGAAAACACATTGCATCTCCATAAAAAAGAACATGAAATGAAGTAAAACAAGTTGGGCAGGGCATGTAGCACTCATGGTAGGGAATGGAAATGGGTGACCAAAATATCTGAAGGAAAGGAGCCAGGCTTAGTTGTGAAGGAATATGATTGCAAGATATGTCAACTGAATGTGTCTGCTTATGGTAGAGGCCAGTGGCGTTATTTTGTGAACACGATAATGCGCTTTAGAGGTCAGTAAGAAACGGAACATTTCCCAGAACATGAGTTAAATTACCTCCCGAGGAAAGACTACAGTCTCTACAGAGAGACTGAATGCCACGCGTGTTTCCCGCTGGAGTTTGGCCACCCCTGTTTGTATTCATGTAGATCTGGCGGCCGATATACGCCCGACAAACCTGTCCGGGCGCTGGGCGGTTGGCGAAGACTATCAAATTTTGTGAATTCCATGTAATAGGGAGGGATTCTCTCGTGTGGGAGCGAGATGGAATTCTTGTATTTACGATTTGGCGGCAAGTCAGTTCTGCTCAGAGCGAGGAGACATGTCACGGCAGGGACTGCTGGTTTCGGCGCTGTTGGCAACCGAATACCATGCAGTACAGCATCGACTTGCTAGATGGCAGTGCGTATTGAATTGGAAGAGATTTGAAAGGAAGCGGTTGTTTCTGAATTGATGACATTTTCTTGAACTTCTTATAGAGGGACTGAGGAAAGCCATGGAAACCGCCAGTCAGGATACCCGGTGCCCGCCAGTAAGATAAAATGTTCTCGCCAATTTCAATGTCGTGGCGAAGAAGGAAAAATGAAAGAACTTTTCTCGGAACTCACATTTTTCGGAATATTCGAGAGGCATTCGTTCATTATGGAGAACGTTGCCGTCTGTCGCTTTACTGCAATGAACAATATTTATGCACGGTATAGAATAGCCTCTGTGGTCAAGTGGTTGGAGTTCCTGGTTACAGATCCAGAGGTCCCGGGTTCGATTTCAGGCGCTACCAGGTTCTGGGTCCACTCAGCCTCGTGAGGATAACTGAGGAGTTACTTGAATGGAAAAGTAGCGGATCCGGTCTAGAAAACCGAAATTAACGGCCGTGGGGATCCGATGCGCTGATCACGCGACATCTTCTATCCGCTAAAGCTGGCACTAACTTCACCGACAAGCGGTGGTGGCTCGGTCGGTATAGTTCGCTTGCGGACTAAACGCCACGGAGTTTGTTTCCCTGTTAATGTAGGATTGTGTGGCAGGTTATGCTTAACTTATGCAACTACTCTAAAACTTCAGTTAGTCAGCTGAACGGTCTCAGGCCTGCCAATTCTATGTCTCTTACACTTCCTCTGCCTGGCTTCTCCTTGCCCACTACCAGTTAGGATCACTTCTGCCTCTTATGTAATGGTACACGTAATGAATTTTGAAAGCCACTCACATGTAGCAGTTGCTCGTGATCTTCCGGAAACACCCGAAAATTACTGAAATATCCCTTACTCGATAATAATTGCATGAAGCTTCCTCGCTCCAACCGTAAGGCCACAGCTGTGAGAGACGTCTCACCACTTTCTGTTATGTCTCCATATTTTCTGCCTTGTTTCTTTCTATACCTTTATGCTCTCGGATGTTGCTTCTAGGCCAATGTTTAACGCCATCACACACGAATATCATGCACTAATAGTCAACCGTAAACCGTCCTCTTTATATAGCGATCAACAGTTCCACATACCCACAACAAAATATGAACAATAGTCACAAATTAGACTCGATTCACTGATAAAATTTACTGTTATCTCGTTCGTGACATATCAAAAAATTTCCTTCACGCAACGTGAAAATTCGTTGTTATGGTAACATGAAATTGATAAAATTATTATGTTTCTGGATAACATCTATTTTCTTGTTTTTATTTAAAATACGCAGTGTTTCGTACACTGGATTAATACACCGTCACAAACTTTTAGATTTTTTCAACACGAAGTTACTGATTTCAGTACAGATTTTTTCAACACGAAGTTACTGATTTCAGTACTGTTTTGATTCTGATCCGCCCTTGTGCAACTCGATCAAAACCCGTTAGGCTTCTGCTTTAGTTGACAACATCATCAGGTGTGCAAGGTGTGTTCAAGCAGCCTGATGTGCGTTCCTTTTGATGTATTAGCCGCTTTTAGATTTTTCATTCAATTTATGTTACGCCATGCCTTTGTGTCTAACCATGTGTTTGCTTTATGTTTGCTGCATATTCTGCTTTCATTTCATCTTAAATACACGGGAAGGACGCAGAACCGAACAGAGCAGACCCCTTAAACACACCTTGCACACCTGATGATGTTGTGAAATAAAACAAAAAGAGGAAACACCGAAGCCCAGCGGGTTTTGATTGAGTTGCCCAAGGGCGGATAAGAATCAGAACAGTAAAAAGTAAAATTGTCCCTTTGCTTAACTAATTAAGCACTAAGACATTAAGATGTATATGGCAGTGAATGCATAGCTCCAAGTTTTCTTCACATCGACACTGGTTGGATGTGAGTGACCAGCTTCACGCCCCAACCGCTTTACCCCCCAAGGCTATGTCTTCTAAGGACTATTTATTAGAACGGTTCCTCTTTGTGTCCTTTGAGATCTCCTCGAGTTCTTCGCCGTCGAAGCAAATTTTGTCCCCTGGCCACACACCAGCATGCGTGCAGCCGCTGTCAGCCTTAGGAACCGTAGCTGCCCTACAAGACGGCAATGCTTCTTAGAGCTGAGTCACACAACGCCCACCTCTCCGTGCGATAACTTTTCTGGCCACTTCTTTGATATGTAGAAAGGCCTTTTTTTGTCTACTTTGAAGACTCTGGTGCATCTAATTCGGTGTAAGTTACCAGATGCTCTAAATAATCAAGTACCCTTGAACTATTTCAAACCTGTGGCTCTCGCTAGTGAATCTGCCTGATATTCCGAATGTCTCTTCATGAATGTCCAGTGCCCCTTCTTTCGTGCAACTTTGCCTCCCCTGTCAAATTGATGAGGGAGGTACGCGTAGTTTCTGTAGGGGCCTCAGACCGTAAGGCGCATTACAAAGTATTCTCACCGAGTTTCCACGTGCTTTTTTTATTACTAGTGGGGTAGGACTAAGTCCCTTGTACTGCGGTCACTTCTGGCCTATTGTACCAGCCCCAGATGATAGATGAGGGTGATTGTGGAGCAGTTGGTGGAATCAAGATTGGCAGGGGAACCGAAGTACTCGGAGAAAACCTGCTCCAGCGCCACTTTGTCCACCACAAATCCCACTTGGTTCCATGTGATTTAGTTCCATTTGAGTTTCTTCAGGAATATCTCTCTTGCATCCAAGTGTCTCCTCAGTGTGGCTGCGGAGAGTCAACACATCTGTCCTGCTGCATTCAGGGACATGTCCAAGTTCCTCAAATTGTTCGTAGCCTAGTGTACACCATCTTTCCTCCAAGACCCGTACTTTACAACACGGCTATGATAATACGGAGAATAAACTGATATAGGTTGTAAGTATACAATTGGCCGCGCCATAGCTCAAGCGACTAGTCGCTGGCTTCTCACCGCCGCGGCCCGGGTTCGATCCCGGGTCTGGTCAAGTGGAATTTGTGGTGGACAAAGTGGCGCTGGGGCAGGTTTTCTCCTAGTACTTCGGTTTCCCCTGCCAATCTTCATTCCACCAATTGCTCCACAATCACCCTCACCTGTCATCTGGGGCTGGTACAATAGGCCAGAAGTGGCCGCAGTACAAGGGATTTAGTCCCACCCCACTAGCAATAAAAAACGTATACAATTACCAAGTTGCAAACATAGGCTTAAACATTTTGTCTCCTAACCTGGAAACGCGACACGAAGTTAATGGGTTCCGGCTTAGTCGAAGAGATTTATTGGATAATTTGTTTACAATTGCAATTACAGGCACTCAAAAATAGCGTCTTCCGCACGACGCAACCTGACTAGTCTGCCGGCTCTCGAAATTCATCTTAAACTGCTATTCTCTTCTCCTCTGATATTCTTGTTGCATGTTTTTGCTGTTTCTTCCGTAGTTCTTAGTTCTGCTGATTTCTTCTGCTCTCTGCTCTGTTCTTTTCCGTTCTGTATGGTCTATTATATTCGACAGTCAGACGATCTAGGAGTCACCTTGTTCAAGGGTTTCGTTTCGCGTTTTCAATGCAACGGTAGCTAGTGTATTCGTTGCCGCGGGAACTGCTCTAGTTCTGGTTTTTAGTTCCGTTGTGAAGGTCTGTTATGTATGTGTTGTCTTGTGAACGTGTTTGTCACCCAGTCAACGATGCGAGAACGTGACTACCGAGCCGTTGTATAGCAATGGACGCCCGCTCTGACTCAGATATTCCGGCTTTTAGACGGCACGCCACAATATATTGAGGAGACATTTCAATTGTTGGGAAGCATATAGAGAAGCCCTAAAAGATAAGAAATTAGAAACAAATTATAAAATATAATAATATACCCACAGCTTATGAAAGAAATAAAAATATTACTACAGAGCTCTAATTTAAAAACTATAAAAAACAAGCTGAAATCCAGGGTCTCCTTCATCCAGCTCAAGCCAATCTTGGATATTTCCTTGCGTGGTTTCAGTCTCTCCAGCTGCCCTCAGCATAGACTGAGTGTTCTTTTGCTCCTAAATCCCACGTGTCTTGTACTCAACTGTAAACATAAATGTTCATTTTTTTATATTTCTAACCGGATTAACTGTAACCGAATTAGAGAGGGCTTGCTGTAACTTAAAAATTTTTCTCCAAAAATTGTTAGCGTCAACTTGTCGACTTCATCGTTTTGGGGAATTTTCTCTAACCGACGTTCTTTAGCTTCAAAATTTCAAATCAGTAAGCGACACACATACAGAGAGAAACACTCACAATTTGCCTCACAAACAGCTGACTGCCCCGCCATGAAACAAAAACGCGTAATGTTGCCGTAACATTCTCACCTACACAGATTATTGCAGGATACATTTTCATAGCCTGCTCGGTTCAGAATCTCCAGTATACGAAATGCAATCTTAAAATGCGATTTCAGATCACAACTTAGTCTACGTTTCCATGCAAATATACGACGTTTCAGGCACACTGAGCCATCATCAAATATACAGAAAGATTTTTGTAAGCTGCCACGTTGTGCTTCTACCTAAGCCTCTGTTTCCCAAGCACTTCTGCAACCAGCATGAGCGCTATACTTCTCACAGATGCGAGTATTCAAGCCTCTTTTCCTTGTCGTAGGCGATATTCTCCATCTTCTTCAGACATTCTTCGCTCTCTCATCAGTTCCGCTCTGTCTCCATTCCCAATTCGTCGTGGCCTGTCCCTTTGCGACTCCTTTCTGCACTACATTCCAGCGCCTGGAGCTCTAGGCAGTCAGGCGAACATATCCCTAACATTTTTTTTTTATTTCTCTCCTTTAGTGACAATCAGACTGCACAATCTGTAAGTCACTGTGCTGACTGGTGTACAGTTTAATAACTATTTAATGTACACTCTTCTGGCGTGTGCGGAATAAACATCCAGTGATGTTTTCCTCAGTTTCTTACGATCTGTAGATCTTACGTAGATCTCATGGTCAACTTCTTTTGAGTCTTCGATTTTCATGAGGTTGTACTAGTGGTTGATGAAGTGGGTTGGAGTGATTTTCTAGTTTGCTGAAGTACTTGGTGCTGTTTTCTCGGATGACTTCTGTTACGTTGCGCTGACCATGCAACACCCTTTATCCGCTATTGTTTGCACTAACTTTGCCGGCAAGCGGCGGTCGCTTGGTCGGTATTGTTCGTTTGTGGACCACAGGCCACGGAATTCGTTTTTTATCTTACCAAATTTTTCCTTCAGATTTTGTACGTAACTTCTAAAGAGTTCGTCTTAATCCTTTTGAAGTCCGGAAGACTTGTCCGTCTGTTCCCTATTTTAACATGAGCATTAGTGTCTATGGAGTGACGGGCTGGACTAGCCAGGTTCGAGTCCCGGCAGTGCAAGTGTTTCCTCTTCCCCACAGTATCCAATTGGAATTTGGGGCCCGCCCAGTCTCCTATCCAGTAGGTACTGGGGGTAAAATGGCAGGAGCGTGAAGCTGAACACTCACCTTCATCTAGTACCGAGGTCAGGAATGGTAGAGCTCTATCTCCAGTCTCCCATTCTTCTTTATGGCATAATGATTAACTAATTAAGCATAAGGAGAACTTCACGTCTTTACCTTTATGGAGAAGCCACACTAACTCAGTCGTAGAGAAAGCTTTCATTTCCTCTTAGCCGTCCACAATCTCAGTCACATGGTTTCATTAAATCTACGAAAGGATTTGTATTCCCCCCCCAGTTACAGTTATTTGTGAGTTATCTCAGTGAAGGTACACACCTGTTCATTCCGTACTTCAGTTATTTTTCTTTGTAATTCTTCTGTCAGTCCCTCTTTTACCACTCTTCATTCACTCTCCACAGAAGCAGTCTTTTTTCATTCATCGGAATTAACTTGCCTTATTAAATAATCGTAGATTTACCGAGAGACTTTCTCCAGAGCTTCAATGAGCCTCCTCCTGCTCCAGTTTAGTTCACACTTACTGACCTAAATGCTTTTATTCTTACTTCTGCCTAAATGTTCTAGTTCCTTCATATTGTGGCATTTTTTGCCAAAAGCAAGAACTGTGGAGCCAGAGAAAGAGCCATTACCAGGGAACGATCCTGTGGGCACACACTATGGCTGCGGTGTTCTTGGACATCGGAAAAGCCTTTGATCCTACATGGCACTCTGGTTTGCTATATAAGTTGTCAAAATTGGAATTTTCGAAGACCTTAATCAAGCTTATTGGATCTTTTTTTTTTTACAAAAAAATCCAGTGTTTCGGTGGCAGGCGAAATATCTACGCCAAGGGAAATGCAAACAGGGGTGCCGCAAGTTTCGGTCCTGTTTCCCACTGTTTTCAATTTGTACGTAAATGATGCCCCCAAACACATGGTGTTCACCTGGCCCTCTTTGCAGACGACACCTGTCTGTATGCGACAGATCGCAAGGAGGTTTATATTGTTAGAAAACTCCAGCGCGGCCTCAGCTCAATGGAGACTTGATGTGAGCCCTGGAATATTAAAATTAATTAAGATAAGTCTCAGGGGATCTACTTCTCTCGCAGTCGTCGCCCGCCTGAGTCTCATATTACGTACATTGAACGGAAGATATATTCCATTTCTAAATATTGTAAAATATCTCGGTGTAATCTTCGATATGAGGGTTACTTTGAGATTGCACATAGAAATGATCGAAGCCAAGGCCTTCAGAACATTTATTAGATTGTATTGGCTATTCAAAAGTGAGCGATTGAGCGCTAACATTAAACTGACCCTCCATAAAGCTCTTATTAGATCCGTAATGACTTATGCTAGTCCCGCCTGGGAGTTTGCGGCAGACACCCATCTAATGAAATTGCAGCGCCTGCAAAACAAGGTTCTCCGCACCATTGGCAATTTTCCAAGGCGCACACCGGGCCGCGATTTGCACATGGCATTCAAATTCCCGTACGTATATGATTATATAACAAAATTATACAGGCAACAAGCAGAAGTCACACAAAATCATGATAATGAGAATGTTCGCAACATCGGACAAGGCGAAGCCCGCCACAGAAAGTATAAGAGGCTTAAACTTGGCGGCGGTCAGGCATACGCCCGTTCAAGTGACTAGATTGCCGTTGTAGCGGAAGTTACTACACGTAGAAACAGGGCATAATCTGCTGTACTGAGCCTGGACTGACAGTGGCCTATATATATTTATAAACACATTGAACATGTAAAATGTAAATATCTTTAAAATTATGACAAATGAATTACTACTCCAGACAATGACTCTTAATAAAAGACAGACCCGCCCTCTCGTGAGAGAGGGCGCCCCACAATAACTGTCAAACAGTAATAAATATCTGGTCATAAACCCCAGATTGGGCTTGACTCCAAGAGTGACTGACTGACCGTCAGTTGCAATGTGACTTTGACTTGATTACCAGAGAGAGAATATCTGAAGGCAGACAGTCAGTTGAGAAGTGAGAAGCTGGTAGCTTAGGCCGGAGACAGTTCGGGAACACAAAGGCAGGGGAACGTTCGTCGTTGGAAGCCTCTGCCAAGCAACGCAGTGAAAATCGTGACTGAGAACACTAGTCTGTGTGTGGTAGTGATTTGTAAAGTGTAGTTACAAATTATTTAAGAGCTCAATAAATCCGATTACCAATCCAAACCCCATCTGTAGTCACTCTACCACGTGACAGGAATTTCGCAGAAGGGTTCTGCAATTTTTGCTAATTTGTCTGTCGGAACTCTCAACAACTTCTTCGCTGACGTGGTCTGCGTTGTGAAAAATTGCTTTAGCATTACAGCGTGAAGCGTCAGTTACAGGAGTGCTGTTCTTTGACATCTTCTCAATCAGTGAAGCTGTCTCCGTGAGTCGTTTCGAATAGCAGCGATGCTGTTGCCTCAATAAGTGCAGATCACGTGGTAACAAACCTCTCACTTTATTGCGTCTCCTGGATATTTTATTCTAAGTTGTGTTTGTAACTCTTCTAATACGGAGTGCCTGTGGCTGACATCTGCCAGGCTGCACCAAGCACGTTTCTTCTGTTAACATTTCCACTTCAATACTGACTCCAACAGGTCGTTCTCTGCTCGTCTTTAGATTAACTTCAAATGTTAATCGTATGATTTACAGCTTTCAGTTGATGGGAGTAATAAATTATTCCATTTGTCCTACGTCCTGCGGGATTTGCACGCAAAACTCTGCGTTGCAAGTGAGCTGGGACGGAGATATGCTGTTCTGTTTCATCCTTTCCTGTGAGTGACAAAAGTTCATATCACTGATGAGAAAGTTATAATAGTTGGTTTAATGTCTGATACTAGACGCACTGGACTTCCCGATTACATTAATGATTAATTCGTGGCAACAGGTTTTAAAAGCTTATTGCTACTTGGAGTAAATATTTTTATACACCCTGTGTACGAATCAGCCAACAGACAGCAATAGTCACTCTCATTTCTTACCTATTCTTGTCCCGTAACTGCATGCCCCCTTGCGTCTTGGTCTTCCTCTTTGCGGGCCGTAACAGATGAAGAAACGGCTCTGATTGTCCATTCAGCTCCGTGGCACATCATGTCAGCGTCAAAGTGGCACATGTGCCACAATGAATGTTAGCTGCTGCCCATCCTGCAGACTGCAAACACCTAGGCGAAACGGCACGATTTTATTGATACGATCTATCGTTCAGCATTTAGTCACCGGACGTAGCGGTCGAGGGGTTAGCTAACTGAAGGGGCCCAAAGACAGGTCATCCTGACGCGGAGTTTCCTGTTACTACTTCGCTACCACAACCACAACCATCACCACCATACTACTACTACTACTACTACTACTACTACTACTACTACTACTACTACTACTGCTACTACTACTCTCAATATGTAAAAGGCAAGGACAGTTGTCCCTGCGTCAATTAATTACCAAGCCATGAAGACGAATCGGAGAGCGGAGAGCTCCACCACTCTTGATCTCAGCGTAGATGAGGTGAGTGGTCAGCTTAACGTCCTCGCCACCTTACCCCCGCGGAAAGAGCTCCCCGGCAGCGATTGGATAGGAGGCTGGGTGGTTCCCAGAGTCTGTCTGGGCGTTAGGGAGGAGAGACAAATCTGCCAGGAATCGAACCCCGGGCCCTCCAGCCTCTAGCCAGTCCCATTATCGGCTGAGCTATCCTGGCTCGAGTGATAATTTGAAGATATTTTTAACTGGAAGCAATAAAGAAACTCTGTAGCGACTGGGATTAAACCACGAAACTGTTCACTAATCCTTAAGTGAAATTGTATTTTGTTGCTGGATTTAAATGTGAACCAGAAATCTGTGCAAAAGGAAACAGGCGTCACGATGTCTGTCCTAAACTTTCTGCGCATTTTACATCTGACATTGCGAAAAAGAAACCAGTTTGAGATTCAATCAGTTGCAAGAGCATCTAGATTGTACCGTCTTGTCGTTAGAGGGCTTATTGTGACAAGACAGCGAATTGTGGTGTTGTTTTGTTATCAGGAGGCCAGAAGGAAACACTGCAGTGGGTGATACCGATTATGTTCAAAGTTAATTCAGTGAAGGCCAAAAGGTGGAGCCCATCCAAGGCACTTGCTGTCTATGTGGGACAGATATGGCGATTACTGGGCCATGTTTGTTTGTGTATAACGCGACCATCTGTCTCTGTCGGACACGTGCCATCACGTCCGCCTTCCTTACCATGACGGAGGCCAACCTACAGTCTGCGTTCTTCCGTTCAGATCCAGTAAGTCTACACTACGCTAGGTTTCAATTCGAGGGAGACCTGTTCAGATGGCTTTTGAGCTACCGTACCGCGTTTGGTGCGTTAATTTGACTTCAGTCCAGTGACTGGACGAATGATGATACTGTATAGCCTCTTCAGACGATACTGTGTGAGGATATTTCAATAGAAGGTTCGGTGTGCTAGAATGTTCATTCGACCTGTTACGTGAATGGCCGAATTGTGTAGATGGAAGTGCAGTGTAACACTGTGACCGTGCAATGGCTTGGGGTGTTACTGGGCGGTTTCCCACTGCTGGGGCCCGGATTCCATAGGGTCATCTGCGATTTGTGACAGACAAAATGACGCTGGGACGGATTTTCACAAATAATTCGGTTTCCCCTGCCTATTCTTGTTTCCACACACTACTCCACATTTATAATTCATCCCATCAAATGGTACTAACAGTGTCCTTCGGTAACTAACCACAACAAAACAAGCTCCGTGGTTTTAGTCCGCAAGAAAACTATACCGATCGAGCGACTGCCGCTTGTCGGCGAGGTTAGTACCAAATTTAGCGGACAGAGGGCGTCGCTTGGTCAGCGTAACGAATCCCCACGGCCGTTAATTTTGGTTTTCTAAACCGGAGCCGCTATTTCCTTAAAATAGCTCCTCAATTATCCCCACGAGTCTGAGTGGACCCCGTTCTAGACCCAACACTTCTCAGAGAATCTGGTAGCGCCGGGAGTCGAACCCGGTCCTCTGATATGTAGCCAGGAACTCTGACCACCAGACCACAGAGGCGGTCAACTAACCTACAAAATGGGCCGCGCCATAGCTCAAGCTGTTAGTCGCTGGCTTCCCACCGCGGCGGCCCGAGTTCGATCGTGGGTCTGGTCAAGTGGGATTTGTGGTGGACGAAGTGGCGCTGGGGCAGGTTTTCTCCGAGTACTTCGGTTTCCCCTGCCAATCTTCATTCCACCAATTGCTCCACAATCACCCTCACCTATTATCTGGGACTGGTATAATAGGCCAGAATTGGCCGCAGTAGAAGGGACTTAGTCCCACCGCACTGGCGATAAAAAACCCCCTAAAAATGAATGAATTGTCTTGTCGAGATTTCTGCAAGTAACATACTCCCAACGACAATAATTATATTGCTGACGCGATTACTCACAACATTAAAATTAGTCATAGTGTGAATTCGAAGATAAAGACATTTCAGCTTTCAGTGATATCAACTGAAAAATGTAAACTGTTCTCTTTTTTGACGTTTTGGGAAAGGTTAGTTGCAAATATATGCCTGGTAGCTTCGGCATGTTTTGTGTCCGAATCGAAGTAAGAGACCATAAGATTACATCACTCTTATTAAATTTCCGTCAATCACATACTACATGTTTCGAGCCTTATGAGACCATCTTCAGTGCTGTTCTTACATACATTGAAAGAAAACTTCACATAAGTATTGTACGAATAGAATTCAAATAGTTCTGTTCAGAATCACTTTATCATATTCCTGTAGTAAATAAATATAATTGTTATTATGAAAATAATAAAACTAATATCACGGTAAATATGTGCCAGTCGGGAGTAGGAACGCTAAGTCTGACATCAGCTTTGCATTACCTGTACACGTAAACTGCCCTTATATAAGCATTTAGAATGAATGAAATTTTAATATCACTATGTTACATATAATCACAGACCGCAAATAACAGGGAATGGTATGAACTGTTCCACAGATTTAGCGTGCCATTAGGTTCATTAGGTTAGTAAAAATCGCGATGAATTTGTGTTAGGACGGTGATCAAGCACTGCTTGTTTCGATATTGGGGTACGCGGTAGCGTAGTTGGTGCAGCTGGAAGGTCACCCCAAGGTCATTGGATTTTTTCAACTAACCTAATCCTTCCAGCCGCACTATGTCCCTGGGGTCCACTAAGCCTCTAACAGAAATAAGCACCAGGAACCTTTCTGGGTGTAAAGGGAGGCCGTTGGAGGGGGGATAACACAGTCGGTATAGCGACTGGCTACTGGTTGGACGATGGGAGGTTCGGAGATCGAGTTCCGGTAGGGTTAAGAACTTTTTCTCCTCTACACAGTCCAGACCTCTTCTGGGGTCCACCCAACCTCCTATCCAATGGGTACCGGGAGCGGCCGGGGCGTGAAGCTGACCACTCACTTCTGACTAGTTCCGAGGTAAAGCTAACGTGGCTCTACGCATCCACTCCCCCATACACCTGCATGGCGTAGGGCTTAATTAGTTAAGTAAAGGACAACCTTACCGTTTTAAGAGCGGCCGGCGCGCATGGCTGACAACCTCACCGCCATATGTGAGCTGACTGTCTAGAAAATGTGGGAGCTTCGTTGTCTCACAACCCTATGGGACTTCACGTCCTGTTACAAGGATAGCTTTGCCTTACTTTACTTGTTTCGATCTTAGTAGATCATCATTAGGTGAATGGAAATGAATAAGCAGTGACAGAGTCATTGAATTGCGGATTCATGTTAGAGTAAATGTCAATAAAATGGATCCACGTTTCCTGATCCATAACATCGCCCTTCACCCGGCAACATCGACCCTTCCAATGAACAAGCAGTTCCTGATAGAGAAACACTTGCTCGCGTCCATGCACCCCCACAAATGCTCTCACCACTGTACACAATATTCTCGGCCCAAATGTCAGAGTATTTTAACGCTATCATGCCAAAATATAACACATATCGCAATGAAAAATGGACCAATTTTATTGAAATTTAATTTAAAGTTATACCCCAATTCAGTGATTCTGTAACTGCTCATCTCGAGCCACCTCATGATGGTCTGTTAAGATCGACACATGCACTGGTATAAAATATAACCACAATAAATTAATAGTGATAAGGTCGCGGGTTCAAGTCCGGATGAGATCTTTGGATTGTTTTCAGTTGACCTAATCCTTCCAGCCGCACTAGGCCCTGGGGTTTACTCAGCCTCTAACAGAAATTAGTACCAGGAATTAATTAAATAATTTTCCTGGGGAGTAAAGCGCGACCGGCGCGTAAGGCTGACAACCTTACCGCCATCTTTGAGCCGATTATCTAGATAATGTGGGAGCCTCAACGTCTCACAACCCTATGGGCCTTCACGGCCTGGTACAGGGATAGCTTTACTTACTTACTTTTTCTTTTACTGTTATCTATTTCATTGTATTGTCAAATCACATCTGTGCAGAAGGACCCTATGCACCGTATCCAGAGTTTTTATTCCATTCCGGTAGAGTTGCATGTTAAAGTCGGGCTACAGTAACGAAAGTTTTACACGATTCTGCGAGAATCTCCGGCGTAACTCACTGAACACATCAGAGCGAAACGTAAGGCAGAAAGCGGCACACATTTCCCGTAAGAAAACAAAAATATGAAATATGCCAGAAGTGTTACGTTATAAGTGCATTTCCTAACCTGAAGACTATTGTCGCGTGGGATTTCCCGCCGTGTAGTCTAGTAGATTTATGCATATATAGTGTATATATAGTCACGTTTTGGGTACTTGGGTACAAGTAAATTTCGAAGGTACTTGCTGTCCCCGTATCTTGCAAGTAGGCCATGGAGGTTGCAACGTCAGTCCGAAACGTCCGATATTTACAGCTTTTACCCGAATTGTGCGGAAGAGAGGTACAAATAAAGAAGTCCCATATTTCTGGGCCCACGAATATGTTCCTTCTTTCACTCCTCGAAATAAATAGATGGAGCTTCACTCCAGGAATTGCAGTCTGGAACTTTCATAGTTTCGCCTTTACGAAGTAGGCTATATACAAATATGAGATTCAGGTGGTGCGTCATCATTACAGAACTAGCTCACAAGTCTTTCTAACTGCAAGACATCCATAGTGCGCGGTGTTTTGATTATTTGCGTACTACATAACATTTCCCCTGCCTATCTCCAGTGGTCCTTCATTTGTCATCATGAAGCTAAGAGCTAAATGCAGCCTTCATTTCATTTCATGTAACAGTCACTTGGCTCTTTTGTGTTCCAACAAGATTGCCTTGACATGACATGCATACTTTCGGGCGATATATTACTATACGTACTTCCAGGGCCATGTACGGTACTGTTGCTCACCACCCCACAAGCTCGTGCGCTCGCCATGTTCTTATTGTGACATGTCTGCTGAAAGCCAGAACTATGAAGCCAGCAGAGGCAGCCGTTGCTAGGAAACGTCTGTGTAAACACGACAGTTGCTAGGCAGTGGCTCAGTAGCTGTCACGTGATAGCCGCAACAGACATGCACGTAGCAATAGAAGAGCTGTTGGAAGCGGTATTTTCTATGCCGTCCGATCCAAGGCCAAATAACGATGACCAACTGTCATCACCAGAGAGTCAAGATAGAGTCTGCAGGTAGACAGTCAGTTCAGAATTGCAGTAGCTGAGGCCGGGAAGAGTTCAAGAACCCAGAGAAAACGGAAAGTCCGCCGTTGGAAGCCGCTACCGAGCAACGGCAGTGAAGACTGTGAATGAGAACAGTAGAGTGTGCGACAGTGATTTTTAAAGTGTAGTGACGAGTTGTTTAATAGCGCGAGGTTAGGGTGGCATGTCAAGTAGTGACATTCTTGGAGAATTTCGCTAAGATCGGTCAAATGGCCCAAAAGTTAAATTGGAGTAAAGACGTACGGGTTGGCGAGCCATAAGCACAGAATGGAAAGTTAGCTCAGAAAGTCGTAGTGTCGAAATCTGTCGCTTGTTAGTGGGACAGCAGTGCAGCGAGACGCAATGAGACCCTTCTGCACACGTGACCCACCGGGCAGCCGGGAGTGGTAAGCTGGAGGCCACTGAATTTGGAGTACGTGTCTGCCGGATTTCAGTGTCGCCGTACCTAATCTTGCTGTACTCGGCAAATGAGGAGGCAAATCGTGTAAGCAATTTCTGTGATGGTGTGGTTAAGGTGGCTTATGACTAGACAAGAAACTCAGTTACGGGCTTATAATGGCTTTGCTCTATATCCTGGCCAGAGCAGAGTTCGCCATTTCTTATTGAGACGTCGCTCTATATCAGCTTCAGTTCCTGTGTCCTGAGGTCGAACCCAGGGCTGCACTGTCAGTGTTACAGAACCACCCTTCCGGGCAAGTGTAGTCCTTGGTTCCTGCCCTTGTCTCCGGGTTACAACGAAGCTGTTGAAGGAAACTTCTGCACTCAAGGAAGTTCATTGTCGTGTCAGCAAAATCCGGAACCTCTTACTCGTGCTTGAGGCGCTCTGTTCAAGCCGAACATGTCTTGTGGCAATGGGCAACATCCTTATTTCTATGATGCGAGTTGTTAGGACCTGCCTAAATCCGTTTTCGGCTCTCCGCAAGCGCTTATTCTAGACAACCGCAGGTGCCCCTCATACCTGCCGGGGTGGAAGACCTCCCTGACCTCCGTGAAAGCCTTAAAATCTTACATGCACAAACTTCATAATTATCGACTCCTCAGTAGATCAACCGAATCAACATCATCAGACAGGTTTCCAGTGACTATATATTTGTGAATTTTACTCACAGGGGTTTCCTTGTCATTGTCTGGTTTCCTTGCTGCACACCCCGCGTCTTTCACGGCCTACTTCTGTGACAGTGCAGAGTTTCGAGTGTTACCTGCGGTCACGGCTTGCCAGCAATCGCGTACTGCCTGACAGAGATCGCCGAATTCTCAATTATTGTCACGTTACTGTTGGAAAGAAATGTACTGGACGCTGCTCCCTCTAGTTACAATTGACTACTATCGGCCGTTTCATTCTTTTACTTGTATCCTGTTCCTCTGTGTCTTAGGTTTCTTGACTTTTGGGGGGGGGGGGCCTGACTCAGAAAACTGTATTCGCAAATACACGCAGTCCCCGCATGACTCACGAGTAGAAGTAGATTGCGTAACTGCTAAGTCGAATCTTTCACTGCAGTGAGAGATACAGACCGCTTTATACTCATCTGAAGTTGTCGAATGTTTAGAAGATAGAATAAAATAAAACTACAGCAAGAAATAACTTCAAAAACTTTTATAAATTGCACGAAAGGAAGAAACAATCAGACTGCTTTATCAAAATAAAATGAATAAATATTGTAGCAGGTAGAGCCGCTGCTTTGCAATAGGCGAATAGACAACGGTGTTATACGTACAAGCTGTATGTAGGCAACGGAGCCGTAAACACGTTCCCGCAGCAACGAATACGCACACAACAGAGTTACACTCGTATTCTAGTCGGTCCATGCGAAATTGAGGCGGGGTCGAGTACTTCCACCGTAGCCCTGCGAGTCGTAGGAGGCGACGAAAAGGGAACCCTGTACCTGGAGTATAACTGGGCCACCCTGTTCCGGGGGGATATAAATACAGGGACCTGGCCCTCCAGGTTGGAGGACTTTTGAATCTGAGACAGTGAAATGTGGCCACGAGCCCCGCGGGACTCGGACCTGAGAATGACTGCGCTGGCGAGAACCAGCAGCAATTGTAAACGATATATCCATCCTCTCGTCAGAGAGGATGTTACGTGAGGACTGTAACCGCAAGAGTTCAGTTGAAAAATAACAATTCTGTTAGTGAGTCTCAAGAGGCTTGTCGCCAAGACGAACTGATTGGCGGTAAACCGCCAGTCGTGAAGTAGCTGCCTCTGACTCTGACCGAATCAGTTGAAAGTCGGTCTGTGAAGAGAAGACAGGAGGTTAGTGCGAAGTGGCTGCCAGCCTGGGGGCTAGTTGTCAGCAAAGAGAAGGTTTAGAGTTTTGCACAGGAGGCTGTTAAATAGAACCTGAGCGCGTGAAGCTGAAGAATCTCCATTGTTAGAAGTCGTTGCCAGGGAACGGCTGATGACGATACAGCAGGCTGGAAAATATTTAGCGGGTGCTCTAGTGATTTGTTAAGTGTGGAGATTAGCGAGAGCGCTGTAATTACATATTTATAGTTCCGAATGGTGTGTATAATTGGTCAGTTAGTCCATTCACCAACCCATACACCTTCTATAGTCACACCTAAATCGTGACAATGTATAGAAGAGATATATCTGAATAATACGTATTATATCATTCAAGTCTGGGAATATTTGAAGCCTGTTGTACTGAAAACAACAATGGAAATGCTGAGGTGGGAAAAATAATAGTTACCTTCACTCACTCATGTAGCTGAGCCCTTTTTTGAGAAGCCGCCAGTTGTGCAGCTACTCAAGAGCTTCCCAGCATTTTATGGAGCCCGAAGGTTCATTGCCGTGTTCACAAGAGCCCTCCACTGGTCCCTATCCTGAGCCAGATTCATCCAATCCATAGCTAGTGGAGATAGACTGAAGAGAGTAGCTTGCAGAGCTTTCAGTTCTGTAAATAGAAATAAATTATGGGAGATGTTTGCACGGAAGTGACTCTCTCGACATCCCTTACTGGCTATCCTGCGTCTCTGTGTTGAAACAGATATTTTTAGAACTATGAGGATGCAAGCAGGAGAGGTCAGAAAAGACTGCAAGGAAGGAGCTTTTTCTTCAAGTGTACATTTAGAACATCTTGAGAATTCTTCCTTTTGCACTACTCACAAATCGTCTGTCAGTACAGGCTTTACAGAGCAGATCATGCCAATGGTTTGTATCTGTCTACTTCCTACCTATATGTCAAAATCAAAGTCAAAGTTATGTTACGACCGACAGTCAGTCGGCCAGTCTGTCTTGGAATAAAGCACCCATCTGAGGCTTAAGATCAGGTATTTATTACTGTATGACAGTTACAGGCTTGCTGATGTTGGACGCTCTCTCTGACGAGAGGACGGGTCTCTCGTTTTCCAGAGTCACAGTCAGCAGCAATAAGTCTATTTTCAGTATGTACAATTAACGTATTACATGTTATCAAATGTATATGCAATGTATACAAGGCCTCTGTCAGTGCAGGCTCCGTACAGTAGATCATGCCATTCGCATTAAAACTGTGACTTAGAGGGGCCTATGAATTCTAGTGGCCGTTTTGGACCACAAGATTTTAGATATTTTTTGTAATGGTCATTATATTAGCCTCTTCTAACACAGCACCATTAGCCTCTGTCATAATCTGCTGTGCTACCATTACTACTACTTTCAACATTTTGTCCAGAGACAAGCTTTTTACGTTTGGGGCCCGAACTGACTGACCTACTGTCTGCTATTCGTGTTGGGGTAAGGCGGCAAGGACCCTGGGTTCCATTGTGGCGAGACCTGCCACTGCAACCTGATGTGTCTGAAGCTGTTGCTGTTTCTCTGCCCTGCTTCGGAGCGCCGTCGTTCACGGACACGCCTGAAGTGTCCTGGGTGTCCTGTGCGACTCCTTCGCGTGTCTGTAGCCCCGATAATTTGCAGGATGGAATTTGTCTCCTTCCGCCATCCGGCTGATGCAGAATGTTGCGGTGGACATTTTATTCCCTTTCTCCAGGCACCCCCTGCGCAGGTGACCGCCTCCGCACCACAAGCAGCGGGGAGGTTGCTTGCAGTTTGCGCAGACGTGGCCGAACTGCGTAAGTCTGGTCACAGCTCTATATGCCTCCACCCTGATTGCGATGTGGCAGAGGCTTTGCAGTAGGAAAATCCCTTGGGATTCACATCACCCCCGAGGCTCACCAGCCCGTCAGACATGTCTTCTATAGGGGTGTTGTGTGGCAGTGACGTATCATCGCTTTCATGGGTTTTCTGGATTTTGGATAGAACGAATAACAGGACAGGTATTGGTGTCGAAGTGGGATTTCACGGATTGGAAATCCGCCATGCCTCTCGTGACAACTCTGGTTCCGTTTCTACTGCTGCGGAACTCGAAGTTCTCTTTGACCACACTTTTCAATTATTTTTGCAGCTGAATCAGGTTAGTGGCAGACGTTATGATTATTGCGGGCCCACTTCATTTTGCCAGGGCCTACCTCCTCATTTGAATTGGCCTCCGTATTGGAAGAGTCTGCCACCCTGAGGGGGAGGGGGAATTTCGAGTGACGACCTTTTTGGGAGAAGGTGTTTAAGGCGGGCCATGTTTCAGTGTGCACTGCAGCATTCTTTGATGTTTCGGCGGTTTCGTCGGTGACGCGCCACTTTCGCTTGCGTACTCTTGGAAGTCATCTTCCTGCGTTGTTTGTTGTCCTGTGGGTTTTGGTGAATTAGTTTGGCCTGATAGGGTGCTGTAAAGTAACTGTATACGTGTAAGTGCCATACAGGGCACTAAACAGTGTCTTTCCATGGAGACCTTTGCAGTAGTTCGCTCCGTTTTCTTCCGAAACATTTACAGTGGAAGACCATTGTTGCTTTTGCCTAGCGACGGGCGTATTAGCAGAGCCGTTCTCTAATGACGGATGTCTGTACTGGCTTCACAGTTCTTGCTTTTAGGAAATATGCCATAACATCATTAGGTGAATTTCGGGTATCAAAGAATTAGCATATGGAGCTAAGACCGTCCAGCCTACAATGGTTTGGGGTGGGGGCTGGTGGCAAGGCTACCGCAAGCTGCAAATGCGAGACTGCATAATGTGTTTAGTGTTCCTCTGCGGTTACTACAGACTGAAACCGATACAGGCATTTCAGATATTAATAGAACAGCATTCTTGCGTGATCAGTATTTGAATCGTCTTGACGTGGAGTGATTGGTGAAGAGGGAATGGGAAGTAAACAGTCCTGGGCTGATCGAGCCACTCTACCAGGATTTACCTGGAGTGACTGAAGAAAGGGACGAAAGCCGCAATCAGGATAGCCTGACAGCTGTGAATACGAGTGCAGACAATGCCCGTTCTGTGACGTGTTGTTGCCCTCTGCAGCTTAGTTTAATGTCGGGAAGACAGGGAACTAGAGTAATATTGGTAGTGAGTTGCAGTTGCTGTACACCCCTGACTCCGTCCGGTGTACGTGATGAGCTGATGAATCAAGCAAGGAAATTACTTAGGTACTGACAGCAATATTTATCCCTGTACAAAGAGCAAAGGTCACAATTGTGCCAGACGGCCAACACGGCCCCACTTCCGCCCGCAGTTGGATGTGACAGCGCCTCCCGCGCTCATTAGACAATGATCGTGATCGTGAGGTCATGCTCGTCATATCTCAGATCTGTTCCGTAAATATGTCTAGCAAACCCCCCCGCCCTTTTGGTTGTAATGCAACATGCTGTACAGGGTCAAGGGTACACACTATAGCAAAAGTACTGAGCCATTTTTTTATTCAAGTGTCCCTCAGTTTAGATACTTCGCTGGCTGAAACTTCGCCCCGGAGAGTAGTGGATCTCTGTCTTCTGGGATGTGACGCCGTGTAGCACGTTGAAAATCACCCGAAGTTTTGGAGGGACATGTTGCTTCCATCTTAATTTTGCTACCTGCTTCACGCTGGTTTCTTGCTTGGCTCATCTTTCTACCCTGAACATGGAGGTAATTTCCTCCTCCGAAACTTCGGTTGATTTTCAGTGGACTATAGGGCATTATATCCCAGAAGATAAAAATATTAACTGCTTACTGTGCCTCGCATCAACATTTCCCCCCCCCCGGTGTGAAAGGCCAAGTAGCCTGTGTCTACACATTCATGTGGAGGGGGGCTATGTGCCCCCGTGACATAAGCTGGGCCCCCCGCGTTACTGGAACATTCCTAGAAGAGCAATTTAACTCTTTTGTAATTTCGTCTCGGAGAGCGTCACCTATTTCGATGTGAAAAAGAAACGAACAGGGGCAAGAAGAAAGGAAATGACCAAAAAGAACGAGTGTAGTTGAAGAATGAAGCAAGTTGGAAGCCGAATTACCAAGCTGAACGGCGTCGGTCTGCAAGGTGACTAACAAGAGTGTGTATGATCGGAATAGCCTCACAGGTTTCATGCAGTTGACAACGGTGTGTTCCTCCTGGGAAGAAGTTGCTTGTTCAAAGTGCAGAGGTGTGTTCCTCCTGAGCAGAAGTTGCTTGTTCAGAGTGCAGAGGTGTGTTCCTCCTGAGCAGAAGTTGCTTGTTCAGAGTGCAGAGGTGTGTTCCTCCTGGGCAGAAGTTGCTTGTTCAGAGTGCAGAGGTGTGTTCCTCCTGGGCAGAAGTTGCTTGTTCAGAGTGCAGAGGTGTGTTATCCTCCTTATGACTGCTGTACCATTCCGCTGCCTATTTCAACGAATGTAAGCAAGTCGATTGACTGGTGACATCTTTCATATTAGAAATACTGTGAGATGTGGCGCCGTGTAAATCTTGTTCGAACCGTCATTTCGGAGCAGGCACCCTGAAGATGGAGGCGATATGTTCCTCCGAAACGTCGATTGGAACAAGATCTACACGGCGCCACATTCGGCCACATGCCACAGACGGCATTCTTCATATTACAACCTGCTTTGGCCCTTTCTGGCCATCGTCAAGGAATAATTTTGTATATTTACCTTTTTACTTTATGGCTTTCTCCCTTCATTGGTCAGTATATTACATGTGGGAGAGCTGGTATACAGTTACTGCCCAATTACAGTAGCTTCATTTCTTGTTCTACTGAAATAGTGTAGTTAGTTGAGGCACTATGCTAGCAGCCGGAAGGTCGCGGGTTCGATTCCCGATGAGGTCATTGGATTTTTCAATTGACCTAATTCTTAGAGTCCCACTCTGTCCCTGGGATCGACTCAGCCTCTAAGGGCCCCCATACACACACAGTTTGGCCTCCAGTTCGGCCTGCACAGTTGAAGACTGAAAGACAAAACTGACGTGTGTGGTGCGGCCGGCCGGCCAATCGTTTGGACTGTTGGCCTGTGGGAAACCCGTCAGTCCGTCAGTTCTGCCTGCAGGACCGTAGCACGTGACGTGTGTAACTCAACATTATAGGCTGGAAGACTGTGATTGTGGCATGAAGCCTGCCGTTTTATCTGCGCGTGTATGGGGAGGAAAGGGAGGGGGTAAACTGTCACAGTTTTGCCTGTAAGGTCGATCGGAAGGCCAAACTGTGTGTGTGTATGGCGGGCCTAACAGAAAGGAGTACCAGGAATCTTCATGTGGGTTAAATGTAGCCGGCGCATAAGGCTTACAATCTCACCGCCATCAATGAGTCGATTTTTTTACCAAACGTGTGAGCCTCGACATCTCACAACCCTATGGGCCCTCACGGCCTGTTACAGTGATAGCTTTTCCTTTTGTTTTTATGCAAAGGCACCCTGGAAACAGAAACAGAAACAGAAATACAAACAAAGAATAAAATAAGAAATTAAGCTGTTATATGAGTAATTAGGCAGTAATACTATACAATTTCTCCCATATGTAATACACTGACCAGTGTCAGGAGAAATAGCCTTAATGTTAAAAGTTGAATATACAAATTTGTTACCTGACAATGGCCAGAAAGGGCCGAAACATGTTGTAGTTATACACACTTCTGTGATGAGTGAGTACAGCGATAAGTTTTCTAATTTGTATTCGGAAGGTGACTGGTTCGAGCACCAGTTGGGACGCCAGCTGCGCCGACTGAGGTTCTTCATGCTTTTCCTCAGTTCCACTAGACATATATATCTGGATAAGACCTAAAACTGCCGGTTACGGTAGCCGAGCGGTCTAAGGCATGCACTGTCTTCGCTCGCTCGGAAGCCGGGATCGTGGGTTCGAATCCCACTCAGGGCATGGATGTTTATGTGCGTTTTTCTGTGTTTGTGTACAGGTAGAGGCCTTGCGACGAGCTGATCACCCGCCCAAGGAGTCCTACCATATGTCTAAGATCTAGAAAAACCGAAGTGAAACGGAGAGTTTCATGGAGGTAGGCCTAGGCCCAAAATGAGGGTTGTATCGCCAATGAAAAAAAAAATACCTAAAACTATGCCACGACCACTTCCTTAAATTCCCCTCTAATTAATATTTCATTGTCATCCGATCATTCGACGCCACAGAGTATGATGACTCACTGATAGTGTCCTTACGTGAATTACCGACGCCACAAAACCCTCTTGGGAATCCCAGGACGACTGTGGTAACTCCTCCGCCGTTTCGGCCTGTCCTTCCGGCGGTTCCTGTCTAGCCTTGCTGGTACCGTACAGAGCAGCATTGCTGGTGTCATGTAGTGGGCTCACTTCTGCTGCTTATAGTTTATGGGACGTGAGCAATTTTATATTAGATATCTGCAGACAGCAAAGTGGCCGCGCGGCCTATGTCATGAAGTGTATTCGCCTGCTCGAACACTGGTGTCGACGGTTCGAATCCCACTTGAGGCATGGATGTCTGTGTGTGTTTGTTCTGTGTTTGTGCTGTCCTGTGTGTAGGTAGCTGCCGTGCGACTGGCTGATCCCCCGTCAAAGGAATCGTATCGAATGTATACAGAATTAAGAAACTGAAAAAGCTACCGGTCCCAACAAAGACCTGTAGAGCCATTGATGAGTGAATGAATGAATGGTGACAGACAGATTGCGAAGGACTTCGATGGAAGGGGCAATATCCTGGAATTTGCCTGAATGCACTGAGTGAAACCACGAACCTGAGGCAGGAGAGACTGTGCCCCAGGCGAGATTCGAAGGGAGCACCTCCCGAGTACGAGTCAACCTGCTTCATTTCAGTTTAAAATCATCCGCAATTGAGAGCGCTCTTTCTTTAGGATTGTTATCTGAAGTCGCAATCAGTACCGAGACTCTCCAGCGTCGGTAGTTGCTCTTCATGTAACGCAGCGGCATTTGTGTGTCAACATTCATTTTCATTATACGTATTATAACATGAATACTGAAATCCGGAATGGTGGAGCCGGAGCAGAACTCCATTGCTAGACAACGGCTCGGTAAACACTGATTCCCGCGGCAACGGATGAAACAGAGAACAACAGAGGAGCTGTTAACTGTTCGAGGCGATGACTTGGGGCAGCGTAGCAGTTATAAGAGGAGTAATTCGTTAATTCCTCCCGTGTGGAGACGGAGTCGAATACCTCCATCGTCTCCCTGCTAGTCGTAGGAGGCGACCAAAAGGGAAGTTTCGAATCTGAGACAATAAAATATGGTCGCTAGTCCCACGGGACTCGGATCCAAGAATGACTGCGTTGGCGAGAACCAACAGCAGTTGTAAACGACAGACCCGTCCTCTCGTCAGAAAGACCGCCCCACGTCAACAAACCCGCAACTGTCTGGCAGTAATAAAAATTCTAGTTGCAAGCCCCAGATGGGTGCTTTATTCCAAGATAGACTGGCCGACTGACCGTCGGTCGTAACATAAGACTCAGACTCAGACACCAGGGATAGCAGAGACCAGTCCCAGACTCAGGCATGAGTGAGAGATTCGTCAGAGAGACGTCGTTCAGAAGGAGTTCAATGTGTGAGCTGTAATTGTAAAGAAGTGCCAGTAAATCCATTCATCTAATCTAGAACCCGCCTGTATTATTAGTCACTCCTACTCCTTCTACATGACCGTATTATCTATTGTGGAGCACGCGGTAACGTAGTAGGTTGAGGCACTATGCTACAAGCCGGAAGGTCGCGGGTTCGATTCCCGATGAGGTCATCGGATTCTTCGATTGACCTAATCTTTCCAACCGCACAATGGCCCAGAGGTCGACTCGGCCTGTAACAAAAATGAGTACCAGGAAGTTTCCTGGGCTGAAGGGTGTCCGGCACATAAGGCTGACAATCTCACCGCCATGTTTGAGCCGATTGTCTAGAAAATGTAGGAATCTCGACGTGTCACAACCACATGGGCTTCCA
Source organism: Cryptotermes secundus (assembly GCF_002891405.2). Taxonomy (NCBI): domain Eukaryota; kingdom Metazoa; phylum Arthropoda; class Insecta; order Blattodea; family Kalotermitidae; genus Cryptotermes; species Cryptotermes secundus. The sequence continues at coordinate 8,601 of NW_019737093.1, read as the reverse complement.
CGGTCTGTTAAAGGGACAGCTTCACTCTTTACCTTTTTCATTATTTATTATATGCTATATATAGATTTCATGCCAATACATTTCTTCACTTACTATGTTACAAGCCGGAAGGTCGCGGGTCAAACTTCCGATGAGGTCATTGGATTTTTTTCAATTGACCTAATCCTTCCGGCCGCACTAGGCCCTGCGGTTTACTCAGCCTCTCACACAAATGAGTACCAGGAGTTAATTAAATGATTTTCCTGGGGAGTAAAGCGCGGCCGGCGCGTAAGGCTGACAACCTTACTGCCATCTTTGAGCCGATTGTCTAGATAGTGTGGGAGCCTCAACGTCTCACAAGCCTATGGGCCTTCACGGCCTGTTACAGGGATAGCTTTACTTTTTACTTTTCTTCACTTCTGAAATAATATCTCCCAAGTAAAACGTCTGTATACATATTATCTCATAGGGATAGTGTAACATTATTTCCCTGAAGATATCACCTATGCACATTTATCCAGGAAGACTCTCTTGACAAGTGTCCAAAATGTTATAAAAATCGTTAGAGCTGTTTTCGAGAAATTCTGAGCTTCTACATTTTCCTCAGTCCCTCTAGGCAAATGCCAAGATAATGCCTGAAGTCAGGCCACCACCACTTCCTTCTACTTTCCGTCTAGTTCACTGTTCCTCAATCATCCTGGCCGTGAATGTAGAAGAGGGGCCAAAATATATACAGACGTATATCATCGCCTCCATCTTCAGGGTGGAAGTGCAAGCGAAGGGAGGAACCAGCAGAAGTAAGCGGTAGGCTGGGCTTGGAGATCGATGAAACGTCGGGCTTCCTCCTAACTACACGGCGTGACCGCTGTGAGAACCTGAAATCCATCATACTCATCCCTCGCTACACAGTCTGAACTGCTCCGAACAAATCGTACGTAAATAAATTGATTTTGTTCTGAGTGATGACAGCCCTCAGACAGATCCTCAGTCCTGTTTCTAATGACAATGCAAGGCCAATCAGTTCTGCACGTACCGAGGAACAGGTGTACAGACTTTCGAACGAGGAACCCCGTATTGTTACTGTCAAGCGGTTTAGAATCAATTAAGTCTTTCTGTTGTCACAAAGCGATCTAAGATTCCTATGGAAATATGATTATTCAGAAGGCCTGCGGCCAGTGTATGAGGTCCGTCCGTCTGTCCGTCGGTCCTGCCGGCCGTGGCGGAGACTCATCCCCCCCCCCCAGCGGACGGACAGCTGCTTGTATTACATCTTTGTATAATCGAATTGTTAACAGTTAAATAGACGCAAGTCAGCCAATCAGAGTTGTTGCTGGAACTCTTGCTGTTGTCATGGGAAATATTTGCAATGACATTGTTACTAGTCTACATCATAACAGCAAGAAGGGCATATTTCCAGTAGCGAAAATATTTCCAGCAATTTCATTTTTTAATCCGCGTCGTAGGTTTTGTTGCGAATAAAATCCGAATTTAACGTCTACTATATAGTCTTTAATCATAGTTAAACTCTTTAGTAGTGCATTCGCAACGAAAATTACAAAAGATATGCCTATTAGCTTTGCCATATCTGTCTGTTTGTCTGTGTCCGGTTTTCAGCGTGCAGTAACTTCAGACTGTCATGGAAATTGCCGTCGTAATGTTGAACCAAAATTTATCAGTAGTTTCCAGTGTTAACGTTTGGTGACAACTGGCAGTCTACAAGAAGATCTACACGGACTTTGCTCGGGTGTAACTCGGTAAATATTTAACGTACCGAAAAATATTTCGAACAGAATTTGTGGAGAGAAAAGAAAGACATTATCCCGCAAACTTCTGGGTTGTCGAGATAATGAAGCAAAACTGAGCCAACTTTTTTCTTGTTTCTCACAAGATTATAAAATCGATGTGAACCCTTTTTGCACCAAGTTGCACATCCTGCAGTCAGATTGTGCTACATGTCCTGTCGAGAGACCCAGCGGATTCCATGTCACTTCTGCAGTGGAATGTATTCACCGTTATCAGGAGACCAGATCACCAGTAGCGAGGCATTAACAAGATGCCTCGCGATAATCTTATGACGTCTGAATAGAAGGTCAGAGAGTCCCATGAATTTCGGTTGATAACAATTAATGGACGATATTTGTCTAATATCTCGGGCAGAACAGAGATTGGCTCTGTCCTGAGGTGAGCAGTTGCGTGAACAGAGGGCGCAAGCAATGTCATACGCTCACTGTATCACCAGATTAAGTGAGAATGTCGATATCCTCATATTGTTCGACAAGAACTTCGGGTAGAAAACGCAAACACAGAGCAACTGATACACTGAGAAGTTCACAGGATGATGCTACTAAAATGGTTATTTCATTTGGTTAGTTAGTTATTATTGTTTGATTCCTGGTGCTACCAGTTTCTCCTGAGACTTTGTGGGTCTGGAGCGGGGTCCGCTCAACCTCGTGAGGATAATTGAGGAGCTGTTTCAAGGAAATAGAGGTTCCGGTCTAGAAAACCGAGATTAACGGCTATGTGGAACCGTTGCGCTGACCACGCGACACCTTCTATCCACTAAAGTTGGCACTAACTTCGCCGAGAAGCGACGGTCGCTCGGTCGGTAGAGTTCGCTTGAGGAATAAAGCCACGGAGTTTGTTTGTAATTCATTTATTTATCTGTGCTTTGTGATAGGTTACTGAGCATAGCGATGGGCTACCGGCTGGACGGCCCGAGTTCGATTCGCGGCAGGGGCAAGGTTTTTCATTTTTTCATAATTCCAGACTGACTCTGGGGCCCACCCAACTTCCTATCCAGTGAGTGGGCGCTTTCCCTGGAGTAAAGCGGCAGGGGTCATGAAGCTGACCACTCATCTCCATCTAAAGAATTGTGGAATTATACCCCCTCTCCCGCACACGTCTTTATGGCATGGCGCTTAATTAATTAAGCATAGGGATATTGATTTCTGCAACGACGCTGTTACAAGCTCCTAGTAGTGAGGTGTTCAGTGAATAATGAGTCTGGAGAATGTGTAAGGAGAAGGTGGTGGCCTAATTTCCTGCACCATCCCGGAATTAGAAGCGAACGGGAAACCCCTAGCCAAGAAAGCCGATTTGATGGCGACATGTTAACCCCTGCCTCCAGAGTGCGAAGCGGGAGTAATGAAATGTNGCGGGCCATTTGGGGGGGGGGGGGAGTTGCAGGACCAGTGATATGACGGCAGTCAAGTTTTGGACTGCATAACAAGAAGGCATTTTTGAGGTTAGGGGTTGCCATTGCGGTGAATATGGAGACTGCTGTAGTGTGCTAGAGGTATACCAGCGCCCCCTTCCTGTGTAAGAATGTACCACGCGAGAAGATGGGGGTACAAGTGCAAGGAAAGAAGAAAGTAACAGAGACTACATTTCTCCACAGCTCTCTGTTTGTTATCCCGTTCGGCTTGTGTCTCTCCCTGAACAAGCAGACAGCAGATTTCGCCGAAACTTTGGCATTTTCTACCACACTGCATAGCGTCACATGGCAGCAGTCAGTAACCTTCAAGAAGGAATTCTTTCAATAGCTGTCAGCTATTGAAGCTCCTAAGTGGCTCAGGATGGCTGAGGATCTGCCCGACGGAAGCCGTGGCTCCTGTTTCTATCCGGTTGAGTGACAAGAGTCAGATTTCAGCAGGCAGCCCATCCGGAAGTGCCCTCTGCTGGGGAGTCAGTGAGTTAGAGAAATTCTGGAGTACAACAGTGAGAAGCTGGTATCTGAGGCCGGGGACAGTTCGGGAACCAAGAGAAAGGGGAATATCCGCTGTTGGAAGCCGCTACGAAGCAACGGCAGTGAAGACGTGACTGTGGACACTGGTGTGTGTGTGTGTAACAGTGAACTGTAAAATGTAGTCGCGCTGTATCAAAGAGTCCAATTAATACGATTATCAAACCAAAGCCCGTCTATATTCACAATATACGAGTATTTCCTCATTCGACACCAGTTCTTGTTAAAGTGAGCTGCTCACATGGTTTGACGTGTGTTTGACGGTACAGTAGGACTCATTCTCCCATTATGTCATGCATACAATATTATAGGGCTGAGAATGGAACACAGAATCAGCGCTGAGTGCCCACGGTCGCGTTTTTTGAACTCACCAATACTTCGACAAATTTGAAATCACCGCCGGTTAGTTCCGCACACGTTTGTGTTTACAGAATTTCGTGAAGTCAGAAGCAAGAACTTGCCAAAGCCAGTCAATTAAAAAAAGTTAAATATATATAAATTAAGCAAAGGCGTTGACACTGTCTCGCCCCGCATGTACCGCTATTGTTCAGACAGGAAGTGAAGAGGTACCGCGGCGTCATTTCCGCAGTGTAATTGACTCTTTCCTTCGTATCGAATTGCTTAATGGATTGCCCTGTTTTGTTAGGAGCTCCACGAGAAAGTCGTCTTCTGTGAGGTCAATATCGTCGCTGCAAAACGAACTGCTGTAGTCATAAACGTCAGCATTGTAGCTGAAGGAGCTGATTGTACATCACAGAGATTTACTAGTGCTTCTCAAATGCCAGACGACGTTCTAGCATTCCGCAGGCTTGAACCAGAGTGATTATGTACTTACTAACGAAATGAAGCTTGTAAATTACAGTTGTTGAAAGAAAGCTTCATCAAATCCCGACAACAGCAACATGGAAAAAGAGATACATATGTACTATGATACTGAACTGGCGCTGTACAGTGCCTTGTAAGGTGGGACTCTTGTCACCACGGCATGACGCGTCCTCAGGTTGCGGGTGGAAGACACGGCCTCCAGATATGGAGGGTAGCTGTGAATATATGGTCGCGTGTATTAATGACTCGTAGACGGGATTTGTATTGGCGAATCGATTTGTTGGATATTCACTAGTCGTAATTACAATTAATTATACCACTCTCTAGATTACTGTAATTGTAGCACACAAAGTCTTCGACGTCTGTCAGCACTGCACAGCTGAATCCTCACAACTCCTTTCCGTGACGTCTTCGTGTCCTTGACTCACGGCTTCTCAGCGATGACTGCAAACGACTTTCACGGTCCCCTATAAACCTTCGACATGGACTCCATAGAAAAAACCTATTATTATAGATATCACTCATCAAGCATTCGGCAGGAATTCGTCTTAGTGGGGCCACTTGGAAGGAACTACTCTCGACCATTGGACGGGCCCTACACCGCACGCCTGTCCATCAAAGTAACAATTCTGGAATATTTCCTGAAACTAAACTTTCTTCGTCTCTCTCTAAGCTACGTTCTCCTAAACATCCCATCATCTGAAATTCTGTGTGCCTCATACATCTTCATCCCTTCGTGATTACTTAAAATAAATGAAATATAAACAAATATTTACTCGTATATAGTTAGGCTAAACCGTCACTACAACAAAAATTTATACTTGATTTAATCTTTCATAATTAAAACTTCTAATTATATATAAGTTAACAGTTCAACTACAGATCAGATGATTTGCATTCGTCGGATATTGAAGAAAGGATTGGAATACAATGAGACAGTACATCAGCTATTCATAGACTTCAAGAAAGCCTATGATTCAGTTAGGAATGAAGTATTGTACAGTATTCTGATAGACTTTGGGATACCCTTGAAACTAGTCAGGCTGATTAAAATGTGTTTAAAGGAAACGTATAGTAAAGTCCGTATAGGCAAAGAGTTATTTGATAAATTTCCTAACAAGAATGGTGTAGAACAAGGAGATGCTTTATCGCCACTCCTTTATTAACTTTGCTTTAGAATATGCCATTAGGAAGGTCCAGGAAAGCAAAATAGATCACTGTAGTTCGCGGTGCAAGGGCCGAGAAGGCCCACCCCTTATAAATTCATTCAAGGTCCAGGGAACCCAGGTGGGACTGAAATTAAACGGGACACATCAGCTGTTGGTCTGTGCTGATGATGTGAATCTACTGGGCGATAATGTAGATACCATAAAGAAAAACACACAAACTTTAATTGACGCAAGTAACGAGGTTGGTCTAGAAGTAAACACAGAGCAAACTAAGTATATGTTACTGTGTCGTCACCAAAATGCAAGGCAAAATCATGATATAAAGAATGGAAACAGGTGTTTTGAAAATGTGGCACAGTTCAGATATTTGGGAACAACGATAGCAGATCGAATCCTGATTCAGGAGGAAATTAAGAGGAGATTGAACTCGGGTAATGCTTGCTACCATTCAGTCCAGAACCTTTTTTATTCTCGTCTGCTGTCCAAAAACATAAAAATTAGAATATACAAAATTATAATTTTTCCTGTGGTTCTGTATGGGTGTGAAACCTGGTCTCTGACATTAAGGGAGGAACATAGACTGAGGGTGTTTGAGAACAGGGTGTTGAGGAGAATATTTGAACCGAAGAGATATGAAGTGGCAGGAGGTTGGAGAAAGCTGCATAATGAGGAGCTTCATAACGTGTACTCTTCTCCAAGTATAATTAGAATGATCAAGTCAAGGAGGATGGGGTGGGCAGGGCATGTAGCACGAATGGGGGTAAAAGGAATGCATGTAGAATATTGGTGGGAAAGACAAACGGAAAGAGACCACTGGGAAGACCAAGACGTAGGTGGGTGAACAGTATTAAAATGGATCTTAGAGAGACAATGGGATGGGATTGATTGGATTGATCTGGCTCAGGATAGGGACCAGCGGAGGGCTCTTGTTAACACGGTAATGAACGTTCGGTCCATAAAATGCTGGGAAATTCTTGAGTAGCTTCAGATTTGGCGGCTCCTGGAGAAGGGATCAGTTCCATAAGTAAGTAAGTAAGTAATTATATATACCGTATTTACGCATGTATAGGCCGCGTGCGTGTATAGGCCGCAGCACAATTTTCAGACAGAAATTATAGAAAAATAATTTTCTTGGAATATTATTTCAGGAGTAGAAATTATTGCGAAATAATTATGAATATAATTTTTTTAAATGAAGTGTNTATGTTGGAACACACAACAGGATGCACTCGTTAGATTTGAATTTCTCACAGAAGTATCTCCTGGGATGTGACGCCGTGTAGTCTGCTTAGATGCAAAGCTTCTGTTTGCTTGAATTCTTCATCGATCCTGAAGATGAAGACAGAAACTTTCTCCGAAACCTCGGTAAAGCTTCTACCAAGCTACATGGCGTCACATTCCATGACAGAACACCAACTGATAGTGTCGTATACAAAATCTCTTTGTCTTTGCCCCGCCATAATTGGTTTGAGGTCTCACGGTCCTCCACTGCCCCGCGGTCCCTTGAGGACAGATGCGATTAAGGACCACCCCGTTAAGTTTGCCTGTATAGCCTCACGAAACAGCCCTCATCTTGCTATTTGAGGGATTTTCGACCAGCAGGATCCCCGCTGGGGCGCAGCGATTTCAGCCATCTATCATCTGTAGCGGCTGAGATGTCCGTCCGCGGGTAACAATACAGCTGGTGCAGCTACATACCTGCACTCCTGGCCCACACAACAATGGGCGATTCAGGAGTTTGTGGACTGATCTTCCTGCCCTTTTCATGTACCTTACGGTAGACCTAACGGAGATCAAGTGAAGTTGTCGGTGCAGTTCCTGGGCAGTAACTGGAGGTGAGTGGTCAGATTCACGCACTGGCCGCTTTGCCCCCGGAGAAAGAGCTCCGCTACCCATTGTACAAGAGGCTGGGTTGGCCCCATGGTCTGAGCGCTGTGGAGAAAACAAAAGATTCTTGCCACTGCCGGAACTCAAACCCCGGCCACCTTGGTCGTATCCCGTCTCTATTCAGACTTAGCTATTCAGGCTTCATCCTAATACAGAATGACCAAACGTATTACAAATCTATCCCTGTAACAGGCTGTCGAAGCCCACAGGGTTGTGAGATGTCGAGGCTCCCACATTTTTAATTTAGTCCTTAGTCTTGCCAGCATTTATGGTAGACTTCCCGGGTTCTGTTCTGATCCTCACATCCCTCTTCAGCTGCTCAGTCTGGGTCTGCACTAACAAGGAGACGAGGGAAGGACACTGCTGCCTATGCTATCCTGTGTGTGCTCTAGCACCACTGCCTGAAGATGTATGGAGGGTGGATGCAGAGCTCCACACATTCTAAACTTGTGCAGTAGAGTGAGGCGGCGAAGAGTAAGCTTCACAACCCGACGACAGTTGTGCGTGACGTAAGAGGAACTCAGAAGGTGGCTATGAATTGTAAGCCTCAACGGACGGGACATAAGATATTTCCTTATAGCGACTCAAGCTCTTACGCAGAAAGATAAGATGGGCGGGGCATGCAGCAGGCGTGAGAAAGGTGACAGAAGCGTACGAAATTTTCGTTGTTACTCTTCAATGAAATGGACAACCTTAGGGAGAATATTGAAATTAATATGAAAGAGTGAGGGGCACGCAGTAGCGTAGTTTTTTCAAACACTAGGATACCAGCCTGAATTTCGAGGGTTCGATTCCCAATGAGGTCATTAGGATTTTCAGTTGTCTTCATCCTTCCAGCCGTACTTTGGCCCTGGGGTCGACTCATCTTTTAATTGATTTTTCTGGAATTATAACCGAAGATGTAGCTTAAGAGGAAGATAAAAGAAAATAAATTTCAGTGGTGCTGGTGGCTGTGGGGTAAGACATCAGCTTAGTGTTCAGAAGGTCTCTGGTTCAAAA
>NW_019737092.1:0-768 GCF_002891405.2 Cryptotermes secundus | reverse complement strand
AATGCAGCTTTTGCCATGGCAATCCTACATTTAATTTCACACATATACCTTTCATCATCTGTTAACAAGCTACCCAAATATTTAAAAAATTTCACATCCTCCAGTTGTTTTTGGTCTATCTTTACTGTGACTGTGGTTGGTTGTCTCGAAATTTTCATTACTTTTGTTTTTTCCATATTCATTTCCATGCCATAGCAACTTCCAATTTTTATTAGTCTATCAATCATACCCCGTAGCACAGTTCCTTCCTTAGCCATTAACACAAGGTCATCTGCATATTTCACAGTTTGAATAATTTGCCTTCCTAATTTGAAGTCTCAAAGCCCGTCCCGAGCTTCTTTGGTAAGGCATTTGCTGTATAAGTTGAAAAAAATTGGTGATAAACAGCATCCTTGTCGAACTGCTCTTCCAATCTTCACACTTCTTGTCTCCCCTCTGTCCAGTCACATTCTAACTTTCTGATCCATGTACAATTTACTAATCAATCTTCTTTCACGCCAATCGATACCTGTTTCCTTTAGGATCTGCATTAATTTGGTCCAATTTACGTGGTCAAATGCCTTCTGCCAGTCTATAAAGCAAGCACACAGTTCTTCATCTATCTCCAAAGTTTGTTCTGCTGTAATTCTCATCATCCCAATTGCATCCCTGGTTCCTTTTCCTCTTCTAAATCCAAACTAATCCTCTCCAAGTATATCCTCTATTTTCCTTTCGTTTCTTCTCTTAAGTATCTTTGCTATTATGTGCAATAAGGCTTATTGTGCGATG
>NW_019737091.1:1342353-1367061 GCF_002891405.2 Cryptotermes secundus | reverse complement strand
ATTGTTAATAAAACACGTTCTTGGAACAACGCGGACGTGGCCAGTATGCTGGATTCCGTCAGATCAGAAAAGCGAAACAGAACCCTTCAAGAAGGTATCTTCTACACCGTCCGACCACCGAAGGTAACAGAGGATAGAAGACTGTGATAGAAGCTGTGAGCTGAGGAGAGTTCCGGAAGCTACAGCCAAGGAGAGTGAATACAGAATCCGACAGTTCAATACAGAACAGAGTAGCTGAAGTTCGAGAACCAATCAGACAGAGAAGACAGTGAGAACAATGAGGGATTAGTTCTCAAGAAAGGGTTCAACATGTGAACTGTTATAACCGAGTGCAATTGTGAGAAGGACGTAAATACACAAAATCATAAAATCTAGAATCCGCAGTTATTAGTCAGGCGTACCCCCCTACATGTGACAATATAATGGCACGCTAACTAACCTGAGGACATACTGATGGTGTGTCACACACTCCGCGAGGCGTGTGTTCATCTCAGACGGTTCATGCTGTTTAATGTCCAACAGTGCTGCTTGAATCTTCTCCAGCTGGGTGCAACCAACAGACACTAGTGTCACATACAAACCCATTACTGCGAATAGTGTGGTGCCAATCATGACACTACCCAGAGCCTGTAAAACACAGCACATATAAACTTGTGCTACATACAGATTAGTCAAAGCAAATAGCATAATGAAAAGCGCAGCGTTGTCCAATGGCTATTACAGCGTAGCCCATATACTTGTACGTTTCATTTAAACACATTTTAATCAGCCTAACCAGTTTCATGAGTACTCCAAACTCTATCAGAATATTTTACAATACTTCCCTCCTGACTGAAACCTAGGCTTTCTTGAAGCCTATGAATAGCTTATGTACTCTCTTACTATGCTGTGGACTACTTTAGTCAATTCAGTCTCTGTTATTTCTAAGTCAACAAATGAATCTTTTGGGCTTATTGTATTATTACTCATTTGTGAATACATTAAGTTTTCATCAAATGGTTACAAAGAAAGTAACATTAAACACTACACTAATATCACGCATAGACACTCACTGCAAATAGTATGTTGCCAAGCGTCACGCTGCACGGAGACTGTATCACTGTGTACCTCGACCCAGGCTTCTAAAATATATGATACGACTGGAAAATCTGGTTTAGAGTTTATTGCGCACTATTCATTTAATGTATAAATGCGAATATTAATAGGAATATTATGTTCATCCATCCAAATATTTTACATCCACACAGACACCATTGATTTCAATTTAAGTATGGTATTTCTTGTTTGTACTAAAACCCTTCAAGTTTCGTTTTCTTCTTCGTCAATCTGATGCAACCATTTTGCTGAAACTTAAATCAAAGTCTCTCATGGCGAAAACAACTGTATGATGAAGACGTCTACTATCTTACACAATATTGCTTCAAAGAATACTCCAGTAATATCATACCACCTACACGTGTACATCCCCAAAGTTTTCTCGCCCCTGGAAATTTTCTCTGTGCAATTCTCATTTCTTCCATACGTGCTCTGACTTTATTTCTTTGTAGTTCATTAACGAGTCTGTCAATAACTCAGGCTGCAAGGGGTCAAATGATAGGATGATGGAGAAAAATAGATTGGGATTGATATGGGAGTCAGCGTTCATGTTACAGATTACGCGCTGTCCCTTCATTAATCTGAAGGGGCGCAGGAACGCCACAAAACGAAACCTCAGTTAGGACAGCTGCTCATCTGGCCGAGGTTTGATTCGGTAAGAAGTTAAGTTGTCTCTTCGCTTAACTAATTAAGCACTGCACCATGAAGGTGAATTCGAAAGTGAATGTGTAGAACCATATTTTCTTGATCTCTGGATTGGTTGAAGGTGAGTGGTCAGCTTCACACTCCGGCCGCTTTACCCCCGGGGAAAGAGCACCCGGTACCCTTTGGATAGGAGGCCGGTTGGGCCCCAGAGCCGGTCTGGATAACATGGAGTAGTGAAAATTTTATCCCCCACTGGGTCTCGAATTCCGACTCCTTTGTCGTTCAGTCCGTAATCAGTAGCTATACCGGCTGCGCTATTCAGGATCGCGGTTACTTCTCAAATACAATTAGAAGCACTACAGCTTTAGCCAGGTTTCTTGGTACTTATATCATGTAATCCTCGTTATAATTACAGTTATACGTATTTGTAGAGGCATTTTATCGCAAGAGACTTTTTCATCATGAATGGAATCCACCCGATCACAGATACAGAAACGATTTTATACGTTACCAGCGTGAAGAAGTCTACATCCGCATATCATGCACGTTTAATGTCTACTTTACTATACTTCCGTGCCATCTACGTATGTGTTTCCATAGCGGTCTTTTCCTATATTCCGGCTGTAATTCTGTATGCATTTCTTATGCTTTTCATGCATGCTACATGTCCTGAAAATCTCATTATAGTTGCAATCAAATTCTAGAAACGTTGCATCGTGCAAGCCCCTTACGTTGCGAAAGAAATCCACCCAACTGCACATAGAAATATGTCATATGTTACCTGCATGATGATAACCAGTGTGTAAGATGCGATGTCATCTGTATCAAGTGGGAACCACGAGTTGAAGAAAAATGGCTTGCCATTGCCTGCAACGCCTCTAAGGATGAAGTAGAGAAGGTGTGTTCCCCAGTCACAAAAGTTCAGTCGCCACATCATAGGTTGGATGCGTTGGATCCATCCCGCCATGGTGAGCGAACCAGTATTTGGATCTCTAGTCTGTAGTTCGGACCAGGTGAAACGTTTAGCCATGCTCAGCAGATTTCGTATTCCGTTCATCTTAATGCTAAAAGAAATATGAGAACACGGACTTCAACTTTACATTCATTAGTGTGATTCTTTGTCATGATTTCTTTTCATTATTCTAGTCTTTCAGTCCTCGGTATGGACGGCGTTCTGTGCTGTCTCTCTTCGTTTCATTCGCTTATATTAATTAATTACAATTTATTATTACCAGTGGTGTTACTGGGGTTCTACAAAATATGTAGTTCATCGCACATACGTTTCAGTTAGTGACAATCCCACACATATAGGAGCTCACACACGTAACTTCTAAACTACACTTATCTCTTAGTACTAACTCTGTGAAAGCGGTCCTTGCCGAGGCTACTTAAGGAGGAAATACCAGCTGTATGATTTCCTTATCCCGTACGGAGGCCGGGTCAAATACTGCCTGAGAGCCGTAGGAGGCGACGAAAATAGAAGTCTCGAATCTGAGACAGTAAAATATGGTCGTGAGTCCCACGGGAGTCGGACCCGAAAATGACTGCGCTGGAGAGGGTCAGCAGCAATTGTAAAAGACAGATCCGTCCTCTTGTCAGAGAGAGCGTTACACATCAACAAACTGTCTGTCAACTGTGAAACAGTAATAAAAATCTATTTGTAAGATCCAGATGAGTGCTTTATTCCAAGACAGACTGGCCGACTGACCGTCGGTCGTATCGTAAGACTCGGACTCAGACTGTATGAGGTTTGACGAGAGTTGGTCATCAAAGAGTAAGGACGTGAGACCGGAAGCAGAGTAACGTCCGACGTTGGGAACCGTAACCAAGCAACATGACAGAGGACAGTATTCTATGTGTAATAGTGATCTGTGAAATGTAGTTACGGGTTGTCAAAATGTCCAATAAATTCAATAATCAATCAAAAACTCAAACACGTGAAAATATTATAGTTTTCACTTACTTTTACTTACAACTTCAAGAATTAAATGACAAATATTGTCAGAAATAAAGAAATTCAATCCCCTTTTCTAATCTTCTAGTTGGGAAAATAGGGGGTCGCCTTGTATTCAGGCTTACATGCTCTGTAAAGAAGTAAAAAAAAGAGACTGAATACGTAAGCATACAGAAAGACTTATTCAGTTTGATACATAAACAAAAAATATTTTTCAGTGTTAAAAATGGGCATTTTACTTGTGATTCAATCATACTTTCTATCATAAAGGATGTTGAATGAGACCCCAGTTCTTGGATTACTGAGTGAATTCGTCATTTCGTTGGTCGATGGTTGACCGGATGTTAGCTTATGATACAAGACATCGCATGTTTACAGCAGTTTTTTTTACGGTTATGTACTGTGGAGTTATAATGCAGAGATTTTAATGTTAAAGCAATTGACATAATATATTATCCACTGCACTTTGTAGAGTAACGCGAGACTGTGATCACTGCTCTTACAGCAAATTATTTGAGAACTACTGGGGTTCATTTAAATTTCATTGTACATTACAAAAGAGAAAATGTCGGTCCAAGTAATACGAAGACTTATGAAGACAGTGTTGTCCTAGAGATCAAAATGTTTCTCTTCAGTTTTTGTGTATAAACTACTAACTTCGAGCCAAACATTCTAAACTGATTGATTAAATATGGAGAATTTGGTGGTAGTTCTGTTGGTTTGTAGCGTCATCTGACACTTTCAGAGAGCTAGTAATATGAATGTAGAACGCCTATCTATAAAATTCGAGATATTTTTCTATGTACGGGATCAACTCTACTGAATAAATCCTTACGTAAGCATGATTTATTTTTGCATCACCCGGTATGTAGTGGTTTTTGACATAGATGCTACCGCATTTTGCCTTGAATTCTTTGTGTCACCGGGTTATTCTGTCAACAGCTTTCAAATTTGGTAAATCTGCATCGCTATAGTGTTTAATCGGTTATGTTAGAGTCTCACTAAAACTCATTTAAAAGCATATTAATATTAATATCCAACATTTGGAAGAAATATTTCTAAACACTAGGAGGGTGTACCTGATGAGGAAATGCATCCAAATAAGGTCTATCATGACGAAACCTGGCCTTGCAGCCTCCATGACATATTCCATGTCGTCAAGATTCCTCGCAATGCCAATGAATGTTGTCAAGAGTGTGAGGTACCCACTCATCACAACTAACACCCGGTACAGGTTGTAAAGGTGTGACTCCTCGCCTGGAGTCACTGGCGTTCCGGCAATCTTGCACAGCCTCTCAAGCACAAAGAACCGAGTACCCGCCTTGTGTTCGTCTTCCGTCATTGCAGAAATTTATGTAAGTGCTTGTGAACTCCAATGAGAGGTAGAAGATAATGGAAGGGAATTTCGTTCGGAGTCTCACATGAGCCCGATGGTTCTTTAGTAGTTCAGTGTAATTTCAACTTTAACAAAGAAACTGAGTCACTTTTCTGATATGTGATCGTCATTTGAAGGAACACAGGCAAACTCCAGAAAGTACGTACAATTTGGTGTTGAATTTTACATATGCCCCTCGACAATATGTGCTTGCATGTCAAATGTATTTCAGGTTTCTTTATCGTATGCGTCATAGATTTTTGTTTAACGAAATGTTTTACGCCCCTAAAAAGAATGCTATTTTCTCTTTCGCCAAAATTTTTGCCAAGAGGACCGGGCCTTTCATACTCCCTCAGGGAGACAAATCAAGTTTCACAAAAATATAGTTATTTAATTAAACATATGTACAAATAAATTTTGGTTTGAAAATATCTAACACATTTCACTGTGCCTTACTACGAACAAGATGCTACCGATGGCAACCTCCTGTGTCGCAAATATTTATTAAACTTTATATATTAAGTTTCCAGTCTTTGTAATTCTTAATTCCAAATCTTCAACAGTACCTGAAACATGAAGGCAGCGTAACGAAGGACGATCTTCAGCGTCTTTCACCATAGTGACTTTAAATTTGTATAGACTTAATGATAGACTTCTCATGTCGAAAACGAGAAGGGTAGAGGTCACTTGGAAGACCTAAACGTAGATGAGTAGATAATATTAGAATGGATCTTAAACAAATAGGTTGTGAGGGCATGGACTGGACTCATCTAGCTCAGGACAGGAACCAGTGTAGAATTCTTGAAAACATGGTAATGAAATTTCGAGTATCATAAGGGCCTGGCAAATACTTGGCAGGCTTGACTTTAGCCCCTCCGGAAGCACTCTGCCCTAATCGTTTTCACGTTCTCATACACAGTAATAAATCTGTTTTTCCTTTCGTGAGATCTTTCCAGTTACTCTTGATGAATTCTGTCGCTTCTTGTGTATTTTTATTTTTCCTTTACGGAACTTACTTTCATATTTGTTTCGCTCTGAATATCTGTTAGGACGTCAAAACTTGGCGAATATTTTGGCGACAAGAGCAGAAGTAGGCAGTATATTGTCGACAGATGCTGTCTGGACCATTTTCTTCTTCTCGGCCCACTTCATGGTCCTGCAGCCCACAGTGCTGATGGAAATGTTGAATATTCTTAGCTGTTGATAAACTCTGCAATCTTGCTGCCTGCTTCATGCTGGTTTGTTGCTTGGGTTGGCGTCACGTTCTTCCTCCGAAACAGCTGACTTTCACCGGACTACACGGTGTTATATCTCGCTTCGCTTTGTGGCATTTCTAGAATTTTTCGCATGAGCACAAAAGAGTTGTCTCCGTTGGTGCTGGTCAGTTAGAGAAGGAAGTGAGTGAATTGTGATAGACAATTAATAGTGGTGTGAATAGTTTACATTGTATATTTCTGTACTAAATGGATAACCTGATAATGGAAAGTGATAATAAACCGCCAAAAAATGACAATAATTTCATTGCACATTCAAGCCATTATCGGACTAAGTATTCGACCTGATTTTCTTAGTGAGAAAGACCATCGAAAATAAAGAGACAGAAGGCCGTAGCGAAAATGCAGCTTAAGTATGTGCAGTTCGGTTTTCTCACGGACCGGCGAAGCTGAGCCACTGTGTACAATTCGTAACAAAGTTCTGGCAGAGTCAGACTTTTTTTGCGAAGAAGCGTGTACGTATGCCACACACCGATATTGAAGTGGACAGTGCAAAGCGCCTGGGGCAGACTACACGCACCACAACTGACGTGAGAACGAAGGGTCCGTACGGAAACAACTGGAGGATAATTTGCCCATTTACGCAGGAATTATTCGGCAGACCCAAACAAAATAATGTGGTTATGTTAAAAAGAAAACTGTAAGAATTGAAATACACAAAACCAATATTTTGTCTTGAGTTTTGTATGAGTGTGAAACGTGGTCTCTGCTATTAAGAGAGGAATATATACTGAGCGTATTTGAGAACAGGGTGCTGAGAGAATATTAGAACTAAAGAGGGATGAAACAAGAAGGTGAATAATGAGAAGCTGCATAACTTGTACTCTTCACCAAAAATAATTAGAATGATGAAATCAAGGAGGATGAGGTGGGCAGGGAATGGAGCATGTATGAGGAGTGCGTATATGATTTCAGTGGGTAGCCCAGTAGGAAAGAGACCACTAGGAAGACTTGATATTTTTTGGAGAATAATATTAAAATAAATCTTAGAGAAATAGAATGGGGTGATATGGGTTGANATGAGGAGTGCGTATATGATTTCAGTGGGTAGCCCAGTAGGAAAGATACCACTAGGAGAGACTTGATATTTTTTGGAGAATAATATTAAAATGAATCTTAGAGAAATAGAATGGGGTGATATGGGTTGGGTTGTTGTAGGTCAGGATAGGGACCAGTGGAGGGCTCTAGTGATCACGGTAATGAATCTTCGGGTTCAATAAGATATTGTGAAATTCTTGAGTAGTTGAGCAACTGACTGCTTCTCAAGAAGGACTCAGCTCCATGGAGGTAGTTAGTTAGAAACTTCGCTACAAGGGTTCGGATCTATCTTTCATATCGGTGTAACTGAGTGGAAGGAAATGTGTCAGAACATCTTGTGGTGCTTCTAGCTTTCACAAAAGAATTTCTGGGGACCGACTCACGGTAGAGAAGTCATCAGATTAGTAGTGGAATTGTATTTCCTTTTCCCAGAAGAGTTTAAGTGACAGCCGTATCTATCTGCTAAGCGGGAGGTGTCCTCACGTTACAAGTTGATTTTTAAGTTCGTGTTCTTATTGATTTCTTTGTTGAAACTTTATACATATGAGGCCGCCAGACGCAAACTTGCTTTTATCCACTGATGTGTTTTGAACAGTATGGTCGACTTTCATGATGTTTGTTGTGAACATAATCCATCGCCGTATATTGTGTCTGCCAAAGAATTCCGAAGTAAGCTGTCCCACTTGCCAACAGCGAGTAGCTTATTACAGGCCGTCGCTGAATGCACAAAACTAGAACCAGACTTAAAACTAGACCAAGAATTAAAAAATACGAACTAAAACAATACAGATAGCACGGTAATACAGTAATACGAACCATGCATTAAGTAGGATTGAAACAAATAAAATTATCCTCAAAGGAGACAGTGTGTTTATTAAAACGCGCATAGATATCTGGAGATATTGTCTGCAGCTGTGGCACACCTTGGAGATATTGCTCGCATTTAGAGTGGAAAAGTCCCAAAATTTCTTAGAGACCAACAGTTTGTTTTATTCTTGAGAACCTTAACAAGAAATAAAACTACTTCTTTTGGTTTATTTTGGACTTCATCCATCGTCTGGTATGTGAAACACAAAAAACCACGACGTTTCGGAGACTGGATCTGTCTCCGTTCGGAGGAACGTATCGCCTCCGTCTTCAGAGCAGGTGAATGGCTTGGAATGCAGAGAGCTACTGCTCTCGCTACGTTCCTCCGAAACATCGGCCAAAACGAAGAATACACGGCGCCTAAACCCAGAAGACGACTTTCTTCATACTTCCTGTTTATAACTATATAATACCAGCAGTTTCTTCTTACTTAGTGCATTGGTAATCCTTGTAAAATTATGGGCTTTCTTGCGAGTTTAATTAAATTATTTCAGTTTTAATGTGAGTGTAAACAAATACTGTATCTCTGATATAACTTCATTTTTACTGGGTCATACTGACTCAATATAAAGTATGATATTATTATCGTATTAAAAACTCTCCTTTGTGAATTACTTGAACGAAAATTAGAAGTTTGATCCAAACGTAGGGCACCATATCAATCGTGAAATACATTTAGTAAAACTTCTCTTATCCTTGAACTAAAATAATCCAACAAAGTTTGGTATACACAAGATTCGTGTCTGAACTTTAAGCGATGGCAAATTATTCTGTGTGACTGCTATTTGAGACTCAGTGTCTCCTCTTGAATTCTTGACTTGCCCCGCCAACTGACCTTATCCCACCTGCATGTTTAAAACACCGACAGGGCTCTGTACAGAACTGCTGAGATGTTCACACAATATGTAGAAAATTTAACTTTTTCAAAGAAAAATATTTTGGGAAGGGGTTTAGATTAAGAATTATTAATCAGGTTCTTTGGTTCGTAGTTCTCGAAAATTGAAATTTTAGAACGGAATGCTTTCCTTGTTCAGTGAATATTCAAAAGTATCTATACTGAAAAATAATACGAACTCAAAACATGTGACACGGTTCACACGAGACTGCAGACCAATGCGAAGAAAGATCTTCTTATATTTTTATTCCTTTATTACTCATTCGATTGTTCCTACATTCCCAAATCAAGGAACTAAGATATTAAAATTAGTGTTTTCTGTCATGTATCTCTGTATCGACCGTCACCAAAGTTTCGGAAGAACCTGCTGCCTCTATCCGCAGAGTAGAAGAGTACTGTATCGTCATGAAAGTGTTCCACCGAAACACTGCAAACGATAAACTTCACAGCCACCGCCGTGAGAACTTGCAGTCACACAGCTTGTAATATTCTTGTGTAACATCAATCATGCGCAAACAAAACAAGAACAAATAGTTGGTGACCCGAAGGCGTACGAAATAGTTCTTGGCATATCATTATATCAACAGATCTGGAGGCAGATACGCCTCGTCGCAACATTGGTTTATATAATATTCTGTCATCTTACCTGTTCGCTGTTGGAACATTGAGATTATTGGGAACGAAGTGCCGAGGAGAATATTAGGACTGAAGAAAAAGTAACAGGAGAAGGTAGAAAATTACACACTGTGGAGTTCCATGAATTGTTCTCTTAACCAGTACTGTTACAGTCGTCAGATAAAGGCGGGTAAGGTGGGAGGCGTATGGAGCATATAAAGGGATGACCAACACACATAAAAATTTCATCGAAAAAAAAGAGAGGTCATTTAGGAGACATGGGTGTAGATGAGAGAATGGTGTTGAAATTGATGCTAAATAAACAGAATGAGATGTGGAATGTGTTATATAGAAGTTAGGAAAGTTTCTGACCAGTGAAGTGACTTTTAGCTTCTCAAGAATATTTCTGCTTCATGGAATTTGCCACATGAAGGAGTTAATTTTTATGTAGTGATAAAAACACATTAGGCGTGGTGGTAACAATTATTTCTGTAAAATATTCTCCGTGCAGTAAATGTGTGACGAGAGGATACCATACGTTTAATAACATTAGTTACCTACTCATGGCAGTATATATAATATACCGTACATTCTTTCCACTACAGATGTTCAGGAATCAGAGCATGTAGGTTGCAGAGCTGCTTTAATGAGAACAGTTGAAAGCGTTACTGAGCATCAAGGTAAAAGAATGTAACTAAAGTAAAGCTGTCCCTGTACCGGGCCGTAAAGGCCCATAGGATTGTGAGATGTTGAGGGTCCCGCATTATCTAGACAATCGGCTTAAAGATGGCGGTAAGGTTGTCAGCCTTACGCGCCGGCCACGCTTTACTCACCAGGAAAATTATTTAATTAATTCCTGGTACTCCTTTCTGTTAGAGGCTGAGTCAAAACCAGGGCCATAGTGCGGCTGGAATGATTAGGTGAACTGAAAAAACATTCAATGGCCTCATCGGGACTTGAATCCGCGACCTTCCGGCTTGTAGCATAGCCCCTCAACCAACTACGCTACCGCGTATTCTTTTTATAACGATTTTTACATGTTATCAGTTTTGTTACAAGCTTTCATTTTCATTTAGCCCATAATTCTTTGAATGGTACATAAATAAGGTTTTAAATGTTGTAATAATTGTCTATGGCCCCAACGAAATGTATACATACATTTATATTATTTACATATATACATTATATGCATATATTATTATTATTTCTGTTCACACCACTGGTCTTGATATCAAGACCAGTGGTGTGAACAGAAACATGAAATCCATCTACTCCTAGAACCAGCGTACGTCACGCCTTGCGTAGGCAACCTTAAGGAAGAAAATTTTTGTGTAAATTTGTTTGAATTTCCCACCGATGTACAGATATTAGAAATATGTAGAAATGCAATCTAGTAACTTTATAATGATGACATAACAGTCTGCGTCACTATCTGATCAATGACGCACTCTCATTCCCGCAGTAAACGGAGAGCAAGCCTCAATATGCAAAGGGTAGGCGTTAATGCAATAAAAGAGCAGTATACGCAGGGTAGATCAGTGGCGTGCAAGGAATCATACAGCATCACACGTAAGGTAGACCAGCGGCGTGAATAGAAGTACACCAAGTTACACGTATATTTTTCTTTAGAACAGTGGTGTGAAGTGAATCATATCGCATCACGTAGGGTAGACCGTAGCGTGCATGGAATAATTCACATGGCAAATACACTGCTTATATTTTGATGGAGCATTTGCGGACACCTTATACTCTACTACTTGGGCCATGGGTTGGGGTTTTTCTATAAAATATCTGGATCAGGGTTGTCTGACTCGGGGCACGTGAGCAGCATGTGGCCCGCAAGATTATCATTCCTTTCTCCAAAATACATTTCTCCTGCTCCTTGAAAACGACGACGGATATTGTCGGCAAGAAAACTACTTTAAAGCGCTTACTAAATATTCTGTGTAAGATTTAAGTGATTCGACACGACACCTAAGAAATAACTTAGAAAAGGATGGAATCATACTGGTTCCATGATCGTATGAGACATTGATTCCACCTAGCGAATTTTTATCGGCTAATTTTTAAGTACAAGCGAGCAGTTTTCAAAAAGAGCCTTAAACACAGGATGTATCTCTTCCAACATATATACTGTGAGAGCACTGCGGCCCTTCCTGGCAACGGCTCGTTAGCTGCACTGCCTCGTAAAGCGATGTGTAGCATACGCGGCATAAAACCTGTGGAAAATCCGAAACATATTCTGTTGGATCACAGGCAACTTTGAGGACCGTCCAGCAGTAGAATATACCGAGACTTTGAGCTCCGCAACGCCAATCAGTTCCTCGGGTATCACACTTGATCCCAGCGACACCATCGGAGCCAATGGAAATCATGACAGTCAAGACCGGTCAAGACGATCACGACTGACGTTCCTTCATGGACTAATACGATATTAGTTCCCAGGGCCACCGCTAGAGATCTCATACGTTCAGGATCTGGATTTCACATTGCTTCCCACTACTTACTGAGTAGAAGCTCTGGCCAATCTGCTAAATTCTGTGGTATTCGGCGTAAATATGACACCCACGGGATAATTTCGAATTGTTTCCGGATTCTTGGTAACCATGAATAAACCACCTGCATCGGTTACGAGCAGCGTTCCATAATGTGGTTGGTATCTGCAAAATTGTTGCTACCAACAATTTCCATAATTTCTGGATCCCGCCCAAGAACCTGGCCAATAATCAGTAACCACGGCTTTATAAGTTCCAAAGCATCTGCAGTGCCCAGGATTGGATGGACAATCGGCTCAGGATTACATGATTTGACAACCGGTTTAATGGGCGGAACACATTGAGATTGACCACAGCCAAATTTTAATGCTGAAATAGCAGAGAGGTATGGTACCCCTTACTCAAGCGAGCCACCGACGACATGGTCCTCTTTCCCTTTGCACAAAATATGTTCCATTGTGGCACAATTATTCTCGATTTCTTCCAAAGTTGAGCTTCCGTCTGCGAACTTTTCTTGTGACACTTCGCTTCTGTAGTTACTACACGTTGCTTTCTACTCACGTAGAAGGTGAAATTCTGCCACCTTCCTAAATATGTGCCTGTAATGTGTAAACATAGATAGCCTCTCAATACAGTTCTGAAAAGAACAATTAAATATATAACATAAAAGAAGATGTATCGCGCATACTGCATGTGGTCTCACATCATCAGTGTACACTATAATTTAAGTAACACCAACCCACCTGTCAATTTTTATATTTTCCTTTCAACTTCGCTTTAGAAA
Source organism: Cryptotermes secundus (assembly GCF_002891405.2). Taxonomy (NCBI): domain Eukaryota; kingdom Metazoa; phylum Arthropoda; class Insecta; order Blattodea; family Kalotermitidae; genus Cryptotermes; species Cryptotermes secundus. The sequence goes on along the minus strand of NW_019737091.1, from coordinate 1,354,024 downwards.
CCGAACTGTCATCTCTCTCCTTTGTAACATTCGCAATTCATCATTCGAAATAATATACGTACTAGCAACCGCTAACAACGCATAAATCAAATGAACATCACAACAAATGTGAAGCTACCATGAAAATGATGGGTACGTAAGAACCTGCCATCTGTTGGCGAAATATGAAACCAACACAGTACTCCCCAGCTTTCATTGCGTATGAGAGCATTTATATGATGTAGGACTCAGACTGGCTCTGTCTGAGAAGCGCGCTGTTCAGTTGCCTTACGAGCCGTGAACACGACAAGACGACGGAAAGACTAAAAATGAACAGCAACTTAACCCCAGCAAAAAATCCTGATTTTAGAGAACAGCAGGAGCTTCAGGATATTGATGAAAATGGCTCTACTCGTTTTCAAGTGGATATAGTAGATGCAGAGAACGACGACAAGGAAAATGACTATATGACATCGTCAACTCCTAACCAACAGTATTCGTATGTGTATGACTCACGTTATAAAAGTTGGGGTCAGCTGACGAGGGAAGTACCACCAAGGGTAGAGCACTACAGGGATCTTTCGATTCAGCATCAATATCGGCCAACACTAGATGAACTGCACGAGAGAAATATTCCAGAAAAGGTACAGTAAAACAACTATTTACAAATACAAGAGTTTACAGAGTTCCTGTATTGATCTGTTATAGCATTTAATATTGATTGATCAGTAACTGTCAGATGACAGGTCCACAGTCTCTTCCAAAACAGTTCCTCCACTTAATGTGATCTTCTGTTTTTGGAAAGAGACTGTCCAGGAAAAGTGATAATGTGGTAGTTTTTCCATTTGCTTTCCACATCGCAGTACAACAGCCGTTCAAACCACTCTGGTCACGCCTGTTGCTATACGAACTTGAACCATCTCGAGCATCATTTGTTCTGTGCTTCAAGTCGCTGCTGATGACGCTGCTTCCGGCATCAGTTTTTGGTTTTTGGTGTCTCTCTTCGTCTGATGCCTACCCTTTGACCTGTCCAGCAAGGGAGGCCCTGCCAGTAGCTACGCTACCGCTGGTATAGCTCTCAGGGTCCTTGGCATACTTGAGTATGCCAAGCATTTAATATATGTAAAGAAATTTGCACCGATTAAACTAATTACAGTGCTAATTCTGTGACTGAAATATCTTCTTTTGCTCTCTATTAAATCAAAATTTCCCTTTCATTTTACATTTGTAGTATATGGGTAGGAGCTGTTTGTTTGGATTTAATCCTGTTTGACATTTTGGCTATCCGTCTTATGATCTAAGACGTGTGTAACAAAAGCATCAGCACTACGCATATCTAGTATAAATACATATTCATTATCATTGATAATTATTGTTCTTCGAATATATATAGCGGTAATTTATCTCGTAACCTATGTGCACGAGGCAAAGGCACAATAGATCACTGTGGTCGCGGTGCAAAGGCCAAGAAGGCCCACCCCTTATACATTCATTCATTCATTCACCCATGTGCACAAGGCAATAGCAGTAAACTGAGTTGTATCCTCTCCCGAGTCTGCCTGCAAGTCTGCAAGTGTTCCTGCAGTAACGCACTGATTTTCTGATAACCATTATAAGTATGCACGAAATCAAGGATACAAATTAATCTGCAGACAGCTGTATATACATTTTCCATACAGAAGATACCAAATTGCAAATCGTGTGCGAGCAATATAACTTAAAATTTAAAGCAGTAATCAGTTCAATTTCCGAATGACTATAACAAATCAAAACCTGATTCAGTAGGAAATTAAGGGGAGAATGAATCTGGGTAATGCTTGTTACCATTCAGTCCTGAACCTTTCGTCTTCTCGTCTGCTGTCTAAAAACATGAAAATTAGAATATAAAAAACTATAATTTTGCCTGTGGCTCTATATGTGTGTGAAACTTGGTATCTGACATTAAGGCAGGTACATAGACTGAGGGTGTTTGAGAACAGGGTGTTGAAGAGAATATTTGGACCGAAAAGAGATGAACTGACGGGAGACTGGAGAAAACTGCATAATGAGGAGCTTCATAACTTGTACCCTTCTCCAAGTATAATTAGAATGATCAAGTCAAGGAGGATGAGGTTGGCAGGGCATGTAGCATGAATAAGGGAGACGAGGAATGCATATACGATATTGGTGGGAAAGCCAGAAGGAAAGAGACCACTAGGAAGACCAAGGTGTAAGTGGGTGGACAATATTAGAATGAATCTTGGAGAGATAGGATGGGATGGTACGGATTGGATTAATCTGACTCATGATAGGGACCAGTGGAGGGCTCTTGTGAACACGGTAATTAACCTTCGCGTTCCAAAAAATGCTGGGAAGTTCTTGAGTAGCTGCTTGCTTCTCAAGAAGGGATCAGCTCCACAAATGAATCAATTCAAATGTCATTAATATAATTTTACTTGGCGGTATACACCATTCGGTAGCTGTCGTAGGAAAGTAACGATGTAATCTGATAAGTTATTATATTTTCAAGGATGTTAACTTTTGTCTCTGATGTCTGAGTTGAGTAGGAATTCAACTCACCTTCAGGGACAAAAGGGCAATAAAATATAGTCGTTTAATTTTTTACATAAATATTTGCTCATGTTTGGAAACTTCCAACAGATTTAAAATATTTCACCTTAATATAATGGCAACAAACATGCTTTTAGTTTATCTTGGTTATTTCTCATTAGTTTCTTGCTTAATTTAACAACTCCTTATAAGCTGCACAGATTATTTATAGTCTAGTAATATGAAGAATTGCGAGTGATGTGAAGGAAACAATCATAGCCCCCTTCCAACTTACAATTCAAGCAGTTCCTTGTATGACTTAGGTAGCCCAATTAAATTTCAAACACGATGGCTGGCCTCAAAATCCCTTCGACTACGTTGCGTACTAAAAATTCAGCCCCGAATTCGTTGTGATTTAGTTTTAGAAAATATTATTCATGACACGTAAATGTTTTTCAGGCTCCTTACTTTGCTTACACTATGATACTTTGAATATCCCTATTACAATATAAGTATACACCACATATTTGCTGTTTGTAATAGATGTAACCACATTAAAATCGTTTCTCTTAACTTTGAAATCTCAAGAGAAAACCTGTTTACGTGCGTACTCTTCCTTCTCGTCGGAAAATTTTCACTAGCGCCTTTCACTGTGACAGACCTTTTATATATTCCATAGTTTGTGTTATTCCAGAAGTTTTAATCCTGTGTATTGTGGGAACGTCATCTTACACCCGTTTTCATGTGCCTGGTACAAGATAAAGGATGTTGTGTGTGGACTGGATTCATCTGGCTTCAATCAGAATCTAGTGATGGTCTGTTGTGAATATTGTAATGAACGTGCAGGTTTCGGTGGCATGCGGTAGCATAGTTGGTTGAGGTACTCTGCTACAAGCAGGAAGGTAGCGGGTTCTAATCTCGATGAGGTCATTGGATTTTAAAATTAATCTAATCCTTCCAGCTGCATTATGGCTGTGGGTTCGACTCAGCCTCTAACAGGAAAGAGTACCAGTAAAATTCTTGGGAGGAAAAGGAGGCCATTGTGTAAGGCTGACCTAACCGCCATCCGTAAGCCGATTTTCTAGAAAATGTGGGAGTCTCGATGTCTCACAGCCGTATGGGCCACCACGGCCTCTTACAGAGATAGCTTTATCTTTTATACTTTTTACTTTCAGGTTTCGTGAATGGTAATTTCTTGAGTATCCGAGAGACTATTCACATCTGAAGAATGAGTCTCTTTCATGGTGGTTAGTTAGTTAGTTCGGCCCCGCCATAGCTCAAGCGGTTAGTCGCTGGCTTTCCACCGCGGCGGCCCTGGTTCGATCCCGGGTCTGGTTAAGTGGAATTTGTGGTGGACTAAGTGGCGCTTGGGCAGGTTTTCTCCAAGTACTTCGGTTTCCCCTGCCAATCTTCATTCCACCAATTGTTCCATAATCACCCTCACCTATCATCCTGGGCTGGTACAATAGGCCAGAAGTGGCCGCAGTACAAGGGACTTAGTCCCACCCCACTAGCAATAAAATAAATAGTTTAATAGAGAGCGCTCCGTGTTCATAGTCCGTACGATAGCTCGAAAAGAAAGTTATTGGATGTTTAAGATAATAGCCTATCATTTTTGGAACAGAGGGAGACAGGAGTCTGTTACTGCCGTTATTAACATGACTTGCAACTGTTTTCCCAAACAGATAGGGTCAATAGAGCATACTATATTAATGTTTTATTTGAAACCGATGCCACTGCATGATAGACAGAGATAACAGTCCGATAGAAACGCAGTCACTCGTTGACCTTTGATCCAAACTGAGTTTATATGCAATGTAATAAAAATCGAACGTACGAACGCTGATCTCTGTATCCAAACAATTCCTTTCACTACCGCCATGATGATTCATGTTGTGCATATATATATACAGCTAACTCACTATGATTCATCTGAATCCTAAGCCGTGCTCATATTAACTTGTCTAACTTCGATAAATTTGAAATTAATATTTGTGTTCAGATTTCCAGATTTTCTAATCAAGAGCTCGAATATGTACACATCTAATACCAAAGCCTATATATTCCTTAGCCAGCTCCATCCTTACAAACTTATCTCCCTAAACCCATCTTAATGATATCCTCCACCACCTTATTGCTACTACAAATGAATGTTTGCCTACCGAAATTCTGAATGCATGTTCTCTATCTATGCCAAGACTCTTTTAAGTGTTCTTAATTTCATTATTAAGTATATATCCTGTGTAATTTGTTATGTAAATAACGTCTGAAATTTGTCCTTCTTAAACCAAAATATTTTTCTCGTCATTTTGTTTCCAAAAGCATGTAACTCGTATTATTCCTCAGAGCAAGACGCCGTATTTCACACAAATAAAAAATACCGGAAATAATATAGCTTTGTGTACCTTGATATTCCACTGTTCTTAGTTTGAATATAGGCCGCGTCATAGCTCAAGCGGTTAGTCGCTGGCTTCCCATCGCAGCGGCCCGGGTTCCATCCCGGGTCTGGTCAAGTGGGATTTGTGGTGGACAAAGTGGTGCTCGAGCAGGTTTTCTCCGAGTACTTCGGTTTCCCTGCCAATCTTCATTCCACCAGTTGCTCCACAATCACCCTCACCTATCATCTGGGGCTGGTACAATAGGCCAGAAGTGGCCACAGTACAAGGGACTTAGTCCTGAAATTATACGGAACACATCAGTTGTTGGTCTACGCCGATTAGGTGAATCTACTGGGTAATAATGTAGATACCATAAAGAAAAACACACCTACTATAATTGACGCAAGTAAAGAGATTGATATAGAAGTAAACACTGAGAAAACTAAGTATATGTTACTGTCTCGTCACCAAAATGCAGAGCAAAATCATGACATAAAGATAGGAAACAGATGTTTTGAAAATGTGGTGCAGTTCAGATATTTGGGAACAACGATAACAGATCGAAACCTGATTCAGGAGGAAATTAAGAGGAGATTGAACTCGGGTAATGCTTGCTACCATTCAGTGCAGAACCTTTTGTCTTCTCGTCTGTTGTCCAAAAACATAAAAATTAGAATATACAAAACTATAATTTTGCCTGTGGTTCTGTATGGGTGTGAAACTTGGTCTCTGACATTAAGGGGGGAACATAGACTGAGGGTGTTTGAAAACAGGGTGTTGAGGAGAATATTTGGACCGAAAAAAGATGAAGTGACAGGAGGTTCGAGAAAACTGCATAACGAGGAGCTTCATAACTTGTACTCTTCTCCACGTATAATTAGAATGATCAAGTCAAGGAGGTGGGCAGGTCATGTAGCACGAATGTGTGAGACGAGGAATGCGTATAGGATATTGGTGGGAAAGCCAGAAGGAAAGAGACCACAGGGAAGACCAAGGCGTAGGTGGGTGGACAATATTAGAATGGATCTTAGTGAGATAGGATGGGATGGTATGGATTGGGTAGATCTGGCTCAGGATAGGGACCAGTGAAGTGCTCTTGTGAACACGGTAATGAACCTGGGGTTTCCATAAAATGCTGGAAAATTCTTGAGTAGCTGCATAAGGTGCGGCTCCTCCAGAAGAGCTCAGCTCCATGAGTAAGTAAGTAAGTAAGTAAGTAAGTAAGTAAGTAAGTAAGTAAGAAAGTCCCACCCCACTAGCATTAAAAAAATTTAGTTCGAATATGATCTCACTGTTAATTCCTTCGCCTTGACAATGCCTCGGCTGAATTTGCTTACAAGTTTCAGAAATGTGGTACACTACGTTTTGTATTAAATGAAATGTATCGGAAATTAAGTACACCATGTTTTCAACCAACGGCGAATTAAATAATTTTTACCGTGCTGCAGAGTAAACAAATCAACAAGGATTACATTTCAGTATAATAAATAAAAATTGTTCAAGTCTGTAGGGCTCTGGCGGTGGTTTCTGGAAGCTATCGTTCGTCCGATATTCTAATAAAAGAACCAACGTTTCGAGAGCTAGATCTGCTGCCCTACTCATATGAAGAGTACGTACTCATTTAGATCCGTTAGAGAAAGCTAGTCCGAGTTACCGCACTGGGTGACAGAGACTAGATCTTTCTAAAGCATCTGATTAGATTTCTTTCACTTGAAGAGGCAGCAGATTCATCTCTCGAAACGCTGTGTTATTGTTCTAGAATATCGGGCGACTTCCATTGACCAGAAATGTAAAGCTATCTCTGTACTAGGCCGTGGAAGTCCATTGCAATGTGAGACGTCGAGGCTCCCACATTTTCTCTAGAAAATCGGTTCATAGATGGTGGTGAGGTTGTCAGCCTCACGCGCTGGCCCCGCTTTGCCCCCTGGAAGATTGCTAATACTCATTTCTGTTAGAGGCTGAGTCGACCCCAGGGCCATAGTGCGGCTGGAAGGATTTGGTCAATTGAAAAATCCAATGACCTCATCGGGACTCAAACCCACGACCTTCCGGCTTGTAGCACAGTGCCTCAACCAACCACGCTACCGCGTGACCCCGGCAGTCGAGAAATGTAGTAATACTAAACGGAAGTCAAGTTTTGAGGTTTTCACGACGGTAACTATGACGAATGCCGTATTATGGGATATAGCGCCGTGTAGATGTAGTATAAACCGACGTTTCGGAGGAACGTCGTTTTACACTAGATCTACACGGCGTCACATCCAAGAAGACGAAATTCTTCACAAATCAAATTAATTGTGATCATGAAAAGAGGAATATAAAATCAGGATGTTCTTGTCCTTGTTAATCTCAAGAACATTTTCCACCCACCCCCTTTGTTTCCAAAACCTTAAGGGAATGCGCCATAAGCCAGGCAGTTAGTAACATGCTTTCAAACGCGGCTGCCCCATTCGATCCCAGGCCAGCTCGTGTAGGATTTGGAGTGATGGATGTAGAACTGGGACACGTTTTCCCAGAGCCTTTTGGTTTCCCCTGGATTTCTCATCTGACCACAGTTATTAATCATCATATCATTACCGTGCTATATGTCCTCGAGGCAGCATCATTTAATAATCAACTAAAATATTTTAAAATTTGAAAAGTGCACGTGTATGTTAGTTTGTATACAACTTGAAATTGTTTGCCCGTACCTGGTAGTTAAACTGAGAATTAGTATGTCAGGCCCCAAAGAATGTATTTTCTTCGATATAATGAGATCCTTCTGAATTAATCCGCTCTTACTTAAAGCAAACTGGGACATATGCGGTGATAGATAGTTATCGACTTTCTGAGCATTGAATATTTCCTCCCTGTTAAATATTTGCTTTCACCTTCAGTTGCTAACATACTGTCACATGCTAGTGAATGATAATTGGATTTACTGAACATCTGTAACTCGTAACTACAATAAATTCTAACAGACTCACAAATATATGCAATCTACAAATCACTGTACTCCAGCAAACATGAAACCTTCTATGACTTCAGTCGTTGTCTTGCATTGGCTATCAGCAATGTACGTAGATTTCACAGCTTCACTATTCATGTCCTTACCGGATGGCGGCTGTCTCGAAACTCCTCATGACTCTAACTAAGTTGACTGACTGACTGCAAACTTGCTGTTGGGCTTCGCCAGCACAGTGCTTCTTGGTTTCGAGTTCCATGGGACACATGGCTATAATTCATTTTCACTCACTGACTCTCAGAATAACCAGATGACCAAGTTCAAAGTCTGGGTCAAAGTCACATTACGACCGACGGTCAGTCGGCCAGTCAGTCTTGTTGTCAAGCCCCATCTGAAAGATAATTATTTCTATCAGATAGTTGCGGTTTTGCCGATGAGGGGCGCCCTCCCTAACGAGAGGACGGGCCTGTCATTTGTCGCGGTCGGAGTTAGTAGGATCACCAGTTTGGTCGGTCCGTCAGTTAAATTGCTGCTGGCCTTCGCCAGCACATACGTTCCTAGCTTCTTTCCTCCAGAACCATATCCAAGACTTTTGTTCTCTCTTAGGCATGCACGTGTTTAGAAATGGGCATCATCTTCAGCGTAAGAGATGTCGGTCTTTCTATGTAGGCGTTATGTTACCTTTCACTGTAGTTTCAGCAACAGCATACACGCGCTGTCACGGTGCCCAAGTCACTACAGACTCTGTACATCCTTTGTCACTGCACTGTACTAAGTAACATATAATATACACTCGTCCCCCTCGTTGGTGGCTCCACCTAATCGTGGTGAGGGGGTTTGAGTATGCCAAGGACCCTGAGAGCTATACCAGCGGTAGCGTAGCTACTGGCAGGGCCTCCCTTGCTGGACAGGTCAAAGGGTAGGCATCAGACGAAGAGAGACACCAAAAACTGATGCCGGAAGCAGCGTCATCAGCAGCGACTTGAAGCACAGAGTAAATAATGCTCGAGATGGTTCAAGTTCGTATAGCAACAGGCGTGACCAGAGTGGTTTGAACGCCTATTGTACTGCGATGTGGAAAGCAAGTGGAAGAACTACCACATTATCACTTTTCCTGGATTGTCTCTTTCCAAAACCAGAGATACCATGTATGCGAGATGTTTCATTTGAAGGAGAAAGCTCTAGATCGCATCAAGTGGAGGAACTGTTTTGGAAGAGACTGTGGACCTGTCGTCTTGACAGATTACTGATGAATGAATGAATATACACTCGTATATACAGAGATTTTCTGTCAATGCAGGCTTGTGCAGCACGTTATGCCTTAGTTCATTTAATTTATTTGAAGCTGTAGTTAGCTAAAAGACCGTAGGCCTGACCGCAAAATTTAAGCCTCTGACAGTTCCTTCGCACGGCTTTTCCTTGTCCAGTACTATGTACAGTTGAGTGTACATGATTTAGGATTACGTTTGCGTGTGTCCTGCATACTTTAGTTTTATAGTCATACACGTAGGGAATTTTAAAAGCCACATTGAGTTCACGGACCGGTGTGAACCTGTCAAGAATTAAAATATTCTTCTGCAGGCGCTGTAGTTTTAAGAGTTAGGCGTCCGCCCCATACTCCCAGGTCTGGCAGACATAAGTTATAAATGACCTAATCAGAGCTTTGTAAAACGTAAGTTTAATATTTGTACTGCCGGTCACGGTAGCCGAGTGGTCTAAGGCATGTACTCTCTTCGCTCGTTTGGAAACCGGGATCGTGGGTTTGAATCCCACTCAGGGCATGCATGTTTAGTTTGTGTGTGTGCGTTTTTCTGTGTTTTTGTACAGGTAGATGCCTTGCGACGAGCTGATCACCCGCCCAAGGAGTCTTATCGAATGTGTAAAATCTAGAAAAACCGAAGTGAACGGAGAAGTTCATGGAGGTCGGCCTAGGCCCACTGGGGCTGTAGTGCCAAGGGGAAAAAAAATATTTGTACCAAGTCCCACCCCACTAGCAATAAAATAAGTGACTACACTTAAATAGAGAATAGATCCTCATGTACGTGCGCAAGGCACTGGCTACAGTCCTTTCTACATGGCTTCTCCATGTCATCCTCCTGTCGAAGATGACAACAAGATACATTACATTATTTACAAATGGAATGTCTCGTCCTTTTAGTCTGACCAAGTTCAGTCACAGAGAGTGAGGGTCACATTACGACTGAAGGCTTGCTGCCAGTCAGTTCATCTTGGCGCCAAACCTCTTGCGGTTCACTACCAGTCTTTTTTTTTCTGCAAATTAATCTTTGCGGTCATAGTGCTTTTGTAACATCCTCTCTAACGAGAGGATGGGTTTGTGTTTTATGAATACGCTTTGCCTTTCGTCAAGTGTAAGCATCGCACATGTAGCATGTTATTGAAAATTCTTCCCTTTGCTATATACTGAATACATGTCCTTCGTCATTCCAGGCTTTGCAGAGCAGATCATGCTTATCACGTTTATCTTATGCCACAACGGCAGCTCAGTCACTTGAACGGTCGTAAGCGTGACCGCCGACAAGTGTAAACGTATTATGTTTCTTTGTCTCTCTTCGATCTGTCCTGTGCTGCTAACATGATCGTTCTCGTGTTCTGTATGACCTCTGCTTGTTTCCTGTACAATTCTGTTATATAATCGTATATACACGGAAGGTTGAAAGCCATGTGCAAATCGCGAATCTATGTACACCTTTAAAATTATAAATGGTTCGGAGAACCTTGTTTAGAGGTGCTGTCATTGTAAGAGGTGAATATCTGCCGCAAATTCCCAGGCGGGGCAAACATAAGTCATTATTGATCTAACCTCGGCTTTAGTCATTTCTATGTGCAGTGTCCACGTAATCCTCTTATCGAAGATTACATCGAGCTATTTTACATTATTCACGAAGGGGATATTCCGTCCATTCAGTGTAAGATGAGCCGCAGAGGCTATGCCTATGAGAGAAATGGATGGCCTGAGTATTTTCTTCGTTGATTTTCATGTTCCAGCGCTCACACCACGTCTCAGTAACACAGAGACTTCGCTGCTGCTTTCTGATAACATAATTTTCTTTGTGGTCTGTCGAATGTATACAGGTGTTGTCAGCAAAGAGACCTAGGCACCAGGTGTTTAAGAATATCACATGCGTATATATACGTACATACTGTAAAATATGGGGAACAGGGCGGAACCTTGTGGCACCCCTGCTTGTATATCTCTTGGTGTAAATAGCTCATCTCCGAGCGAAATTCTGAATTTTCTGAGAAAGAAAAAACCTGATAAGCTTGCACGAACTGATAGAAAATTTTAATTCCGGTAATTTCTATAGCAAGCCAAGGTGCCATATTTTATCAGATGCTTCTTCAATATCCAAGAATACAGCAGCCATAGACATGTCATTGTTGAAATTTTAGTCCACGTGGTCCGTGAAACACATACATTGAAGTGTCATGCTGTGAGGGGCACGAATACCAAACCGTCTTGTATTAAGCAGGTCTCTTCCTTGAATGTGTCTTTGGACTATTTTCAGGATAACTTCCTCGAATAACTTACCAGTTGTGGACAAGAGGCTAATCGGACGTAAATTTTGAGGGAACTTTTGGTCCTTATCGGTTTTCGGTAACGTTATAACTTTTGCTTCCTTCCAATGCTTTGGAAAATTGGACAACCGAAAACAGTTACAAACCTCGTTCTGGTCGTCCTTCCACGGCCCGAACAAATGAAAATGTTGAAAAAATTCGTGAAATCATCAAGGAAGATCGACGACGGACCACTGAAGAAATTGTGGAGCTGTCGGGAGTGACTTGGAGCTCAGCGGCCAGATTTGTGGCAGTCGGGTGACTG
>NW_019737091.1:1244071-1342203 GCF_002891405.2 Cryptotermes secundus | reverse complement strand
GATGAATTTAGACAATGTTTTGAAAAATGGAATAAAAGACTAGACAAGTGTATTAGTGTAAGTGGAGAGTACTTTGAAGGGGATTGAAGGTTTGTGCTTAAAATTTGAATAAATAAGTTAAAAAAAATAAGTTCTGTTTCTTTTGGGTACCCCCTCGTATTAAATAAATATGTCAGATGTACCAGTGGTCTTCTCAAAAGGATCCTCAGATATTTGTTTAGAATACCATGAAGTTCACATGCCTATCTCAATTTTAATGCCTGTACTACGTAATTTCCCTGTGTCCCAAAATCTTAATTTTCCCAAGGGGTTTCCTGTTAACTGCCATTCTCAGAGAGTCGGAGTTACTTTACGACTGGCGGTTTAGCGCCATTAGTTTATCTTCAGTCTCACGGACAGAGTTTATTTTTTAGAACCGAACAAAGTCACTTTACAACTGACGGTCAGTCAGTCAGTAAGTCTTTGTGTCGAGCCCTATCTCCGGTTCATGACCAGATATTTATTACTGTTTGACAGTTACTGTCTGGATTTTGTGGGAGCCCTCTCTGACGAGAGGACGGGTCTGTCTTTTGTATATTCTGCTGGCCCTTGCCAGCGCAGACTTTCTCGGGTCCGAGTCCCTTGGGACTCGCGACCGTATTTTACTGTCTCAGATTTGAGACTCCCCTTTACTTCACCTCCTACGACTTGCAGGGTCACGGTATTCGATCCCACCTCCACACGGGGTTACAGCTGAACACCTTATATAATATTTCCTCTCAACACGGGCCACATAGAAAACACTGCTTCCAGCCGTTATTCTAGTTTTATCGCGGGCCGTTTCCTAGCGATATCTCGCTTGTTTATCGAGCATTTCTCCCGCAATGGACAATGTTTAAGAAGCCATGTCGTAGTATCTTATCTTCACATTATTCATTAAAACTATTTTCTTAGCCGAATATTTTGATTTGCAATGGTGAAAATAATAGGTGGATGTGTTTATTTCAGAATCAAGGCTACATTTCGCATTATTATCTCATGGCCGTGCCACAGCACTTAACACAACGTAGAGAGTAGTCACTTTGTACTGTATATTGTTTGAAATTATTTCATTCAAGGCATATTCACGCCTGTTTATTTGTAGCCGTGATTTCATCTGCGGTATTTCAGATTGTTGAACATACGAGTTTTAAAAGTGGATGAGATTATGGCTCAAAAAGGGCTGTTATGGCGATGATTATGACGATGATGATGGTGATTATGATTATGATGACGATGTTGATAAAAGTAAAGCTGTACTAGTAACAGGTCGTGGAGGCCCATAGGATTGTGAGCGGTCGAGCCTCCCACTTTCTTAGACAATCGGCTCGCAGATAAATACCCCAACAAAATTTTATCTCTCTAAGAATAGAGACTATTTCTTAAGACCAGCAAGAACTGTAGCTTTAGAATGAGCATAAAATATGTGTAAACGTACAAAATCGGTGTTTCCGACAGGAACAGGTCTGTAATGATATTCGAACCAGTTCTTTGTTCCCAAATCTATCTATACGTACATCTTTTTGTGACAAAATTTTATACTGTTGTAGGTACGTTTACCGATCCGGTGCTTCGAAACAGTTTGCATAACCACGTCCTTCTATTGTTGAATGAGTGTGTGTTGTTGGCGTTACCTAGCAACGACCTTTGTTTACAGAGTCACTGCTTAGCAACGGGTCTATATACCACAATACGTTACCGCGGCAAGGAATACATTCGCAACATTAGAAGAATTGTAGGAAGCTTCGTTTTCTATGCGATCCGTACCTTATCAAAGGAAAGAAAACGATTGGTTCTTCAAAGAACTCCTTTTCTGTATTGAGCGGAAAAAACGACAGGACCAACTTAATTAGTCTTTGATGAGTGTTAACATCGGCTGCAAGTACCGATAGGGCCAAAATAACTAGAATTTTATGAGTGTTAACCGCGACTCAGTTCCTCTGACTCCATGTTCCTATAAGGCCATGAAATTCTCAAACGCTACTATTTTCAGGAATAACAGCCTTCAATTTTTTAATGGGTTTCGTATACTCATTAATGAGTTTAAACTTGCACTCGACCCGAGGGTTGTGCCGAATTTCACTCCTAACGAGCAGTAGTTCTGCTTCTTATTTGGAAATTTCCGGGTTCGCAATTCACACGAAAGACACGACATTCAGGCTGCGTAACACAATGACCATGCCTTGCGACTTTGATGCCACGAGAGTGCTCTAAAATGTTTTCTTTCACATTCTTCTGCGCTTTTCGCTCCTAATCTTACAATTTGCAATTCATCTTTCGAAATTTTAGAACCTGTTCAGCTTGTAAAAGATCGTTAAATAACATGACAAATTTGCAGTTCTTAACTCGCGTGTTAGCGCTTCTGAATTGAATATGTACACAAAACCTTTGAATTCAAAAGTCATTACTAAATGCGTTTGCCTTGCTTCACGTTTTTATTTATATTTACCGATCGCCTTTTCTGTTTCTAAACTTAGAACTTGTATTTTTAGAGCAGCTAATTGTACCGGAATTACAGACGCAGCAAGCGATCGTTGAGCTACAAGAACTAACTCCATAGAGCCGAGTGTTTCTTGAGAAACCAGCATAGCTCAGTCACTCAAGAAATACCTAACACGTTACGGAAACCCAAGGTTCAATACTATGTTCAAAAGAGGCCGCCATTGGTTTCTACCCTGAGCCAGATGAATCCAGTGTACACCAACATCCTATTTCTCTAAGTAAAAGTAAAAAGTAAAGGTATCCTTGTAACAGGCTGTGGAGGCCCATAGGGTTATGAGATGTTGAGGTTCCCACATTTTATAGACAATCGGATCATACACATAGATAGCGGTAAGGTTCTATTTCTCTAAGACTAACTTCAATATTATTCTCTCATCTACGTATAGTCCTTCTTAGTGGTTCTTTCATTCTAGGTTTCCCATCAAAATTCTCTATATATTTCTCTTCTCTTCCATATGTGCTGGATCTGGGATAGCTCAGTGGGTATAGCCATAGGCCATGGGTTGTGGTACAAGATTTTTCTTTACTGCAAATCGTCAAGACTAGAACTGGGACCCACGCGGCCTCTCATTCAATGGGTATCAGCGGCTCTTTCCTCGGGTTAAAGAGGCCGGGTCATGAATCTGGCTACCCATCTCCATTTAGTGCCGAGGTTTAGAATTGTGACACTTTATCTCCTCTCCAGCAAACATCTTCATTTTACCCGTACGAGCTACATGACCTATCTCTTTCAAATTCTAACTACGGGTATATTTGGAGAGGAGTACATGTTGTGTAGCTCCTATTTTGCAGTTTTCTCCAACCTCCTATCACTTCATCTCTCTTCAGTTGGAATTTACTCCTCAACATCCTGTTCTCTAACACCCTCAGTTTATGTTCCTCCCTTAATGTCAGAGACAAAGTTTCACACCCATACAGAACCACAGGTAAAATTATAATTTTGCATATTCTAATTTTTATGTTTTTTAGACAGCAGACGAGAAGACAAAAGGTTCTGGACTGAATGGTAGCAAGCATTACCCAAGTTCAATCTCCTCTTAATTTCCTCCTGAATCACTTTTTTATTTCTTATTGTCGTTCCCAAGTATTTGAACTGTGCCACATTTTCAAAACATCTGTTTCCTGTCGTTGTGTCAAGATTTTGCCCTGCATTTTGGTGACGAGACAGCAACATATACTTAGTTTCCTCTGTGTTTACTTCTAGACCAACCTCCATACTTGCGTCAATTAAACTTTGTGTGCTTTTCTTTATTGTATTTATATTTATCACCCAGTAGATTCTCAACAGCTGATGTGTCCCATTTAATTTCAGTCCCACCTGGTTTTCCTGTACCTTCCTAATGGAATATTCTAAAGCAAAGTTGAAGAGGAGTGGCGATAAAGCATCTCCTTGTCTCCTTCAATGTTATGATATTAAATTGTATGCAACCTTTCCGTTGAGGCCTTAGTTGAAGAGACTGTATTCGCAAGGGATACCAGTTCCCTCCCCCATCCTGCAGTTGGATTCACTCATTGAATTTTCCGTTGTGAACGTAAGGTTCATTGAGATAAATATGAAGAGAGGACCGCATGAGCTATTTTATGGCTAATTTGGGTCAGCGGCCTTCTGGACATGATGACCCTTCTGAGTAGGATATAGTACATAAATATCAGCATTAAGCTGACACTTTACCCTCTGTAGAAGAGGTCTGTACTTTCCCCTTGCCTCATTGCTTGCCGGGCTCCCACAGTGACTGTTCTGCTATTCCATGAAACTCCAAGAAAATAATTTTTCCTAAGCTGAGAGAAAACTAGTAGCTGGAAAGACGTTATTCCTGTCATGGTTATTTTCGCTGAATGTCCTTGACCATAACTTTGATTATGTAGTCTTATAATGTTGCAAAATGCTTGGGAGGCTTATTATTATCAAGCTAACAGAAATTGTTCTGCATAAGATAAAATACGGCCGGTAACGGTAGCCGAGCGGTCTAAGGCATGCATTATCTTCGCTTACTCTGAAGCCTTAGATCTTTAAATGAAGTATTGTAATAGATATTAGAGCAATATTAAATTCAATCAGGGGTTTAAGAATGCAAAGAAATGAAGTAGTATTTTAATAATTATATATTTCGTTGTTCGTTTGACAGTAATTATTGATGAGCCGTTAAAATTAAGAAAGAGAACTCTGGTATGGAAGTAGATCATAAACACAACTATAAAATTTTTATGGAGTATTGTTTGTAAGTCACAGAACACAAATATGACAATTGTGCCAATCTTCTAGGTTGTCATCCGACAAAATTTGATTCAAACACAATTAGTCTAATAAGTGTTTCCACTAAAGAAAAGAGGAATAATCAAATTCAGTTCTTATTTATTTATGTGCCAAATTAAGAGCTCAAGGGGCAATTGCAAAGCGAGCACGAGTAAATAAAAAGAAACAGAACAAGCGAAAACAAAAATACAAAACAAAGCAACTTATATAATTCGAATAATTCAATTCAGTTCCCAGTTAAATGAAATGAAATTCTTATCTAAGTGCAAACTTAACAGTCCAAAGTCCAATTACAAAACTAATACGATTAAGAAGACACAACAAAAGCTTAAAAACAAAATGTAAACTAAGGCAGTTTATATAATAATTCAATTCTTTTTTTTTACGTGCAAACTTAACAGCACAGAGGCCAATTACAAAGTTAGCACGAAGAGATAAAAATACACAAAATAATTAAAAAACAATATAAAATATGATAGTCTACATTAATTATAAAGTAAGCATGAATAAAGATACAGAAACAAACGCACACAGACAAAGCCACAATATGACAACGAAGAAAAATTCTAGTTTCAAATAGAGCAGCATAGAACAACAACAATTGTACAATTCAATTCAATTCTTTATTATTTATGTGCCGAGTCAAAAGCCGCAAGGCCAATTACAGACAGAGCACAGTGTAGATACAATGATAATAATAATAATAAGGAGAAGAAGAAGAATAGCAATAATAATATTAATAACGAAATTAATAACAATAATAATAATAATAACTTAATTCCGTATAAAATATTGTGACGCGTTACCTTACGTCCATCACCCCGACAACCGCTACAATCAGAACGGACACTTCTACGACAACGAATACGTGGAAACTGGGGAGTTCCGCAGCGATAAATCGTAGCAACGAATTGTCGTTGAGGAACAACGGGTGAGACGAAACACGTTACCAGTGTATTCTATAAGGAGCGTTCCCGAAGCAACGGATTGCTGAACACGTGAGATCGAACCTTGGCGAGGGGTGTCCTATATTAAGTCCGCGTGCGGCTTATATAAAGGGCCCGGCCTCGAACGGTAGTTGAGTATTGAACGAGACAGTGGGATCCAGCCACGGCCAAGGACACTTGGGAAGTATTGAGTAATGGGCCAGAAGCCAAGTGATATTGCAAGTGATAATAATTGTAAAACGTGTGATTGTATAAGCGAAGCACGATAAAGAATCGCTGAATCCGAGACCCACGTGAAGTTATTTGTCGCGTGACACGTAACAATATGTTTCAACAACAGAGTTTTTGGTCCAAAGATGTCAACGTCCCTACAAACAAAATTAGCAGCAGAAGCGCATCTAGCAGAGGGGCAATTTTTACTAACAGAACAAACATTGAACATAGGAAAGTCTCGGATATATCGAACAGGGACCCGAGGGCCAACAATTTCCAAAGCAGAAGGGCAAAGTATAGAACCACGATAAACTTGAATAAGGAAGAGCGCATCAAGATGATATCTCCTCTTTTGCAAGGTGTGCAATTTCAAGTGTTCTAAAGCAAAATGGTAACAGTAATATACTTGAGGTAAAAAACGTTTAAAACAGCCGTAAATTTCTGCTGAATGCGTTCTAGTTTGTTTGCTTCAGTTGACGTAATGGAATTCCAGACTACTGAAGCGTATTCAACCTTGGATCTAACTAAAGTAAAGTATAATATGAACATGCATCCAAGGGTTGAATAGTTAAAGGTGATACTGCAAATTATACCTAGCATCTTAATACAGTGTGAAAAAATAAAATTAACATGATCATGAAAATGAAGTTTAGAATCAAGGTATATGCCCAGGTCTTTCACTGAATAAGTTCGAGTTATAGTGAAATAAAAAAGTTTGTACTCGTATATCAAATACTTAGTTTTCCTGGAGAACGTTACAGCTTTGGTTTTGTCAACGATGAGTTTCATAGCGTTCGCTGCACACCAGCTACGTATACAGTCAACGTCAGATTACAGAAGATTACAGTCTTCAGGAGAACTAATAGCACGGTAAATTTTAATGTCATCTTCAAAGAGTAGGTACCTGGAGTGCTTAATTGAATCACACAAGTCGTTTAGGTAGACATTGAAAAGCAGAGACCCAAGAACAGATCCCTGTGGAACACTGGACAATACTTCAAAGGGCGATGAAATAGTTTCACCAATACGGACCCGCGACTGTCTGTTGGTTAGGTAACTGCGTATCCAGTTTACATAATCACCAGAAAATCCAAGGACACTCAGTTTGTGAAGTAGCAAGGAGTGGGGAACGAGGCCGAAAGCAGAAGTTAAGTCAAAGTAAATGGCATCCACTTGACGTTGAGAGCCAACTAGGGGAGTAATAGAATCTAGATAAGTTACTAGATTGGTGGTGGTTGATTTATATTTTGTGAAACCATGCTGGCAGGGATTTAATTTCAACTTGATGTAGTGTGAAACGTGGTCATGGATAACATATTCAAATAATTTCGAAAAATTGTTAAGAATCGAAATAGATCTGTAGTTGTTGACTGAGGTACTATTTCCTTTCTTAAAGATAGGAACAACTGCCGCTTGCTTCTATAACGCAGGAAAACACTGCTGAGATAGACTAAGATTGAAAATAGGCTTCAGGACAGGTACGAGTATACCAGAACAACCCTTAATGACAAATTCAGGGATGTTATCACGACCGACAAATTTGAATGGTTTCAGACATGCAATATAATAATAATAATAATAATAATAATAATAATAATAATAACAATAATACCATGAGAAATCAAAATTATTATTAGTTGATGAAAGTAGAATATGAGTATCTGGAATGGTTATACTACTGTATTATGCGGCGAGAAAGGATTTTATACATACAATACATGTTGCGCAAATGTAGCGTTTAGTATGATGCAAGGACCATTATGACATATGATTAAGGAGAAAGTCTTAGGCTCCAAACGCGTCAACGTCCCTGCAAATAACACTAGCAGCTGATGCGTATCTATCAGGGAGACAAATTTGTATGAGGAGCAGCCACTGAACGAACCAAAGTCTCTGATGTACCGAGCGGGAACTCGAAAACAAACAATTTCCTAAACAGAAGGACAGAATTTAGAAGAAAGGTGTATAGAGGCAATGCCTCCAAACAAAACAACAACAAAAACTCCGTTGTTTCAGTCCGCAAGCGAACTATACCGAAAGAACAACTGCCGCTTGTCGACGAAGATGCCTCCTCATACATAAACTGGGCAACTTTAAATTCTCCGAAGAAACAGAATAACAGTAATTGACTTGAGGAAAAAAACTATTAAAACAGAAGGCCACAAACCTCTGCTGGATACATTCCAGCTTGTTAGCATAAGTTGACGTAATTTAATTCCAGGTAGACGACACGTATGTTGCATACATTCAAGAGATGAGAAGGTGGAGGTAATGCTACGAACTGGACCCAACAACTTGATACAGTGAGAAAAGCTATGGTTGGCGTGGTTAAGAAAATAAAGTTTAGAATTGGTAAATATTCCCAGGTCTTAGATAGAATCGGTCCGGGTTATGGGGGATTGAAAAAAATCGTATGTCAATAAAGTTGATCTTCTGGAAAAGGATGTACGAATAACTTACGTTTTACTAGTGTTGAGTTTCACAGTGTTAGTTGTACACCAACCTTGTGTGGAGTTAATATCTGTCTACAGCAGACTGCAGTTTTCAGGACATTTAATAGCTCGGTAGATTTTTATATCGTCAGCAAAAGTAGACACAGTGGTAAATCCAATCACATATCATTAATAAGCACATTGAAGAGCAGGGGTCTCAGAACAGATCCCTGAGGAACATAGGAGAGAACTTCAAAACGTGAAGACAGAATATTAGAAACACGAACCTGAGATTTCCGGTTGCATAAGTAACTGTGAAAATCCATGAACAATAAGCTTGTGAAAAGGCAGAGAATGCGGGACAAGTTGAAATGCATTGCTTACATCGAAATAAATTATATTACTTTGCCTCTGTGAGCTGAGTAACGAAATAAAATCGATTTTTTTTTTCTTGGCACTGCAGCCCCAGGCCCTAGGCCTACCTCCTTGAACTTCTCCGTTCACTTCGGTTTTTCTAGATCTTAGACATACGGTAGGACTCCCTGGGCGGGTGATCAGCTCGTGGCAAGGCCTCTACCTGTACGCAAACACAGAAAAAACGCACACAAACTTCCATTCGATGAGTGGGATTCGAACCCACGATCCCGGCTTTCGAGCGAGCGATAACAGTGCACACCTTAGACCGCTCGGCTACCGTGACCGGCATAAAATTGCCTTAAGTTACCAATTTGGTGATGGCAGATTTAGATCTTGAAAAGCCGTGCTGAAAACGGATGATTTTAAACTTCAGTTAATATGAAACGTGATCATGAGCAATAAATTGAAATGTGGAAAAATTAACAGAAATCAAGATTATCATTAAGAAAGAGAAAAGAGAAAGAGAAAGAGAAAGAGAAAAGTAATGAATACAATTACTATTTTAATGCCTGGAGGGACATGGCTAATATAAAATGTCAAGCAAGAAAACTTGAGCCAACTTTGCTCTGGTTTTGTTGGTTTCATGCGCATTTCCTGCTAATATTACCCTTCGGCCCAAGGTTTCGATCAGACCTGTGTAATGAAAAGAAAAGGTCAGTTGCTAGATTCTCGCGAGATCCGCTGGATTGCTATAGAAGTCCATACTGTAAGTCGCGATTGCCGTCACCACTGAATTCAAATTTTCGTGCAACAGATGTAGTTTTCTGCCGCCCATTATAAGTCTTCTGCGCAATTTACGGAAACAGCGACAAATTGAAAGCAGCTTATCCTATTATTCTGCAACGAGGAAATATGGAGGCAATTAACCACGGCCTGTCCACGTGTACTGTGCAAATTGAAAACATCTTCGCGATTTTGAGCCACTCACTGCTACCGTTGGTCTTTATACACTGAAGCTTAATGTGTTCGTAAGTGAAAAGTAGAATAGTCAAGGTCGACCAGTTCTACCTACCACTTGTCTCCTCCTCTCTTCATTGGAAGGCAGTAACTCCCACGCATGTTTAATGACCGGAAATGAATCCCATGATTACTCAATTTACTCCTTCATCCTAATCAATTGCCTTTCATTAAAAAATGTCAAGCTAGGTGTTGCTGTATTACATTAAACTGTATAGGAAAATTTTCGCAAGTGCTTTACAGGGAATTGTATAGTCTAGGTACGAGTAAACACTTTAGTATATATTTTTTTTTCCTTGGCACTACAGCCCCAGTGGGCCTAAGCCTACCTCATGTACTTCTCCGTTCAGCTCGTCGCAGGGCCTCAACCTGTACACAAACACAGAAAAACGCACACAAACATCCATGCCCTGAGTGGGATTCGAACCCTCGATCCCGGCTTCCGAGCGAGCGAAGACAGTGCATGCCTTAGACCGCTCGGCTACCGTGACCGGCCTTTAGTATATAGTGCATACTAATTTCATTAAGTCCGAGAGATGAAATGCGCACGCGCAAAGACGGGCGTGACGATAATATACTTCAACACAGATTAACTGTCTTCGCGCATAAAGAGGTTTCTTCCTGGCGTCTCCCTAACGCTGCATTTATCTACGTGCAATACAGTGGAGCCGGGTCCTTCACTCCGCACAGTGACTTGACCGGTATACGGGGTTCGATTCCCGGCTGGAAGTTTCCAGAACGGTTCTAGGGCCTGCCAGCTGTCTGTCCATTGGATAAACTGGACCGGAGCGTAAAACTGACCATTCAGACCCATCCCATGCCGACGGTTGCGAAACATTGGTACTTCAGGGCTACCTCCACACGAAGGCCCCATCGTGGGCTCTACTATAGATTCTTTGCCGTTCTACATACAACACGTGAGGTGGGATAGCTCGGTCGGTATAGCGACGGAATGCAGGCTGGAAGGCCGGGATTCGATTCCAAGCAAGGGAAAGGGATTTTTCTTTAATCCACAGCGTCCAGACCAGCTCTACGACCCACCCAACCTCCTATCCAATGTGTATGTGGAGGGGGGGGGGCATCAGAGGAGTGAAGCTGACCACTCACCTCCATCTAGCACATATATTTTCTTGGCGTGGCACATGAGCACATGGACGATTTTACCTTTACATACAACACAATGTTTATGACACTTCTGACTTCTATGTGTTGAAGTTTAATTAGAGCTCTCTTAATTTATGCGCAATTGAGAAATGGAATACCTCTTCTGTAAATCGTAAAATTAAGCCTGTGTGCGTATTTGTTAGGTAATACAGACTGCTTTCTCCGTCAAACAAAATATCAGTAATACTTCATATTTTACTAAAGCAGAAATTTAAAATGATTTCTTATGAAAATTTCAGTTTATCATACCATAACCATATTAGGTCAAAATTGGAGTAATTATTTAATAACATGAATAGTTCGTGTTACATACGATGAGCCTATTCACTGAAATTATATGAACGGTGTCTATAAATTTACTCGTATATTTACACGTTGATCACCACATGGAAGCATTTCAAAAATAATTTTTATAGTCTCATGACACAAGGATTTGTATTACGTACACTTCACATTTTAACGGCGTTGTTTGTAAGTCACAGGTATATATCATGAAATTATACTATGATTAATTAATTTGAAATAATATCGAATTAAGTATCTGTGGGGTTTGATCTGAGGTACAGTTCCCCTATTTTCTTGGAGGAACTGCGTAAAAACATAACGGGTAACTCCATTCAGAATGTGCTGCCCCAGATTATAAGCCGAGCCTTCATAAATACGGAGTAGGAATGCTAGCCGCTCAACAGCTAAGTTTGGTTTACAGATAATTTTATGTATGGACATAGATATAGGCACACATAGACTTAAACATAGACAGACATAGACATAAATATATTTTCACGTATAAGGGATTTCGTGATAACTAATTGTGGTTTCTAGACTTGATGACTGGATTTACTGGATGTCTCTACTACAATTACACTTGATTATAACAGCTCACGTATCGAACTCCTTCTGGATAACGAATCTCACACTGCTGTCCGAATTACGGACTGCTCCCTACTCTATTAAATTCTGGATCTCTGTATCTCGGACTGAACTAACTTCATGCGGACCAAATATAGATCACTAAGTAGAACAGCTGATTGTTCTCTTATCCTCTGTTTCATCCGTTGCTACGAAAATGTGTGACAATCTCCAGGCAACGCTTTGATTTATGCCAGCGGGAACCTGTTTTAGCTAGCCGTTGTAACGGGAACCTAGTGTTCACTTAGTCGTTGCTCAGCCACGGATGTCTTGCTCTGGCTCCACTATTCCGGTTTTCAAGCATCATGTCGCAATATATAGACAGTTCTATCCAGCATTCCGTAGATACAGAAAATTCTGTTTACTCGTGTTTATTTAAAGACGCTGCCAGTAATTCAGGCTGCATAGCATAGCGTCGAATGATTGAATGATTACTTACTTACTCATGGAGCTGAGTCCTTCTTGACTCTTCTCCAAGTATAATTAGAATTATCAAGTCAAGTAGTATGAGGTGGGCAGGGCACGTAGCACGAATGGGGGAGAAGAGGACTGCATATAGGCTATTAGTGGGAAAGCCAGAAATAAAGAGACCACTGGGAAGACCAAGGCGTAGGTGGATGTGCAATATTAAAATGGATCGTAGAGAGATAGGATTGGATTGATCTAGATCGGGATAGGGACCAGTGGAAGGCTCTTGTGAACATGGTATTGAAACTTCGGGTTCCATAAGGTGATTGCATGGTAGTGAGCAATTAACTGGAAGGGATGAGCAATAAGGCTGCCTCCCCAAATGTAAGGCAGTATACCGGCATTTTCTTGAAGGGATTGAGGAGAACAAAACAAAATCTTGTCAGAATGATCGGTGCTTGGGCCGAAATTCGAAAGAGACACCTCCTGAAAACAGACGAGAATTATTACCGCTTGAGTCAAAAGGTTCTGCTCGTCCTATAAGCGCATTATCCGTGTAGATTGAACTGCCTCTACTGTTCATTCTGTGTACGATCCAAACGTTCTAATTCAAGCGGTAACGACCAGTTTGCAAGCCGGATGGGCATGTGCGAATTTGTAGGTCTGCTGACTGAGGGTTAGAAAATACCGCTCTACTGATTGGCTGCTTCCTGCCTGTATCTGAGAGACACTGACAACAGCCACACCGACGACACTGATTTATCGATAACGGACAGTAAGTGGGATAACTCGTGGACACAGAGTCGCTTTTCGAGAGACAGGAATATAGATTTCACATGCAGATAAAATATATGGACGTTATCTTTAAGTAACACAAGTAAGATGGATGTTAAAATTGTGTTTCCAGTTCGTTAAATGGTGTCAGTAAGAAGGCCCTTGCTTCCGATTATGAAATAACCACTCGGTCAGTGTTTTCACACGCCAATGAACCTAGCATGGTTATGAAGAGCATTCTGTTCTAACGTATACCGTTGCGTTATGTTTCTTCGAAATTAGTTGTAACCGTAGATAAGCCTAGAAAACGTTTTAACTCGATTAACTTAGTTTAGTGACCTGACTACGGCCGGACAACCGAAGAATCGGGATTCGGTTCACGTCAGGTGTAGAAAAGTTATACCTAATCCACAGCGTTCACACCAAATCTCAGGCCCACCCAGCCTTCTGTCTGATAGATAACGGGGACTCTTTCACCGACGGTAAATCTGCCGCAGCATGAAGCTCACCTCCATATACTGGCCAAGATTATGAATGTATGGAGTTATACATCCACTCTCCCATACGTCCTCCTGTCGTGGTGCTTAATTAAGCACATCGACAGATTTATAAGTTATCCCTAAGTGTAGAAGATAGAGACTTTGTTCTAAATACGCGTTAGTGGATGAAAGCGTAGTTGTGCGGGTATTTAGGGCCCAATTCATGCAGTTTGCTTTACGTGCAGGGAAAAATGTTCCTATAGAAATTTATGCAAAGCGTCACTACGAAAAGCGCAGGAAGAGAGAGCCTAATGAAGAAGTGCTACCCGTCTGTCAGACCGTCCCCATGTTCACTTCCCATATAACTTAGCAGACTAAGATTTAATTTGATTTAGATCTGTAGTACAGGCTGCCTAACTGATTTCGTTCCGGTCCATGCAGTTCCAGCTATAAACATTATTTATATATAGCCTAAACCGCACTGCTCAAAACAGCTAACCCACCACAAACATATGAATGGCTTTCGGGTCGACTCAGCCTCTAACAGAAATGAGTACCAGGAACATTCTTGGGGGTAAAGGGCGGCCGGTGCGTAAGGCTGACAATCTTACAGCCATATATGAGCCGATTGCCTAGAAAATGTGGGAACCTTAACATCTCACAACCTTATGGGCCTCCACGGCCTGTAGCAGGGATAACTTTACTTTATTTTTACAATTTATAAAAGTAAGATATTAGATATTATTTGAAACACCTTTCGCTGTGGTTTATTTTTAACGAAATACATGTAAATAATTACTCCTCTGCAGTTTTTTATTCTGTTTATTAGCGTCATTAAGAATAGAATATAATGCAAGGTGTTACAGTTGCTATGTACTTACAGGTTTCGCCGTGAGTTGGAGCGGATCTGCTAAAACTTAATATAAAGCCAGAAAATGATATAAAATACAGTTGGCGCATTTAAGAATTCTGTATACGTTAATAAAATAACCAAGTTTCAAATAAGTGATATTTTATATAGGATGGAGGAACGCAGTAGCGTAGTTGCTTGAGGCACTGTGCTACAAGCCGGAAGGTCACGCGTTCGATTCCCGATGATTCAATTGACCTAATCATTCCAGCCGCACTATGGTCCTCGGTTTTAACCAGGAATACTCCGGGAGTCAAAGGCTGCCGGCGGGTAATGCTGACAGCCTCACGTCTCTCTGTGAGCCGATTGTCTAGAAAATGTCTACGTCTTACATCCGTATGTACCTCCATGGCCTGTTACAGGGATATCCTTCAATATTTTAGGTATAGATAGCGATTTTACAGATTGCAGTCTTATAGGCTGTGACAACGCATAGTTTTGTAAGTGGATAGCGAAATTTCAGAGGAACATTCTGCCTACATAAGGAGGGCTAATATTTGTATCGTGAGCAATCACTTGGTTGTTTTGTTGCTAGCAAAGTGATCGCTCGTTACCGCGCAACAGAAGGGGGCGCCTAATTTGAAAGACCAACAACACCTCTCGTCGAAGAGGAGGCCCCCGTCTTCATAACACGCATAAGTTTTGAAATCGAATGAAAATATGCTGGTGGGTTCCAACTTGGCCTGATAGCACGAAAGACTGTTCTGGTGGGGGCCAACAGCACACTACTGTTCTTCCTTACCCCGCTCTCACTCCGTAATCACTCAGAACCACGGGAGTGAAAGGAGAAGCCCACTCAGGACCGTAACACTGTAAACAAGGGCAGAATGTTACTCCGAGACGTCGGTATCCGTTTATGATGTTGTACGGGGTCACAGCCCAGGACGCCACAATCAGATGTGTATCGTTTTGTTGCTTTTAGTTTCTTCGGTTTCTCAGTATCGAGAATGGAACAAAAGTTTCTTGAAACAATCCTCTCGGTTGGAAATGAATGAACGAATCCCTCCGTATCTAAGGAGTCAATCAACAGAAGAAAAACAATCAACAGAAAAAAAAGGGAAATTTTACCTTTCGACTATAAAATAAATTGGATCTCTCTTACAACCCCCATATTATGCGCGTGGAGGAAATGTTCAGATATGCCCATATTGAACTAATGTCTCAGTATTATATAACACAGATCGCTATCTGTGTCCATACATTGTGAATAATGTTACTCCAGTTCTATCGCTGCTTATAGAAACTGAATTGTATCAGCAAATTTTTATTTGAGTTCCTGGTATCGAATTATATTAAAATTGTTTCAACAGGAGTATATTTTACCCAAATAATAGAGGACATGTAATTAATAAACATTGTTTTTCGAGATGTGCCTAAAGAACGCTTGTTGCTAAATCTAATTTCCAGCTTGTAATTAGTCACATGAGAGTCAATAAACGATTTCTTCTGCTAAATTAGAGTTACAATAAAAATACTGTCTTTTTGGTTCAGAGGGAAATGAAAATATCTCTATACAGTGACCGCGAGGTCTAACGCATTTACCGTCTTCCATTGCTCGAACACTGGGTTTGGATGTTCTGAATGCGCTATTGGTATGAATATACTCGTATGTACACATCTCATCTGTGTCTGTGATGCACTGTGCAGGATAGACCGATCCCGCGTCCAAATTACCCTGTCAAATATATAAAATAATAATAATTTCAGGAGCAATGAAGAGGTTAGTAAATTTTGTTTCTCTCAGTTGTCAAATGGTCACATTTTCTCGTCACTCCATTCTTTTTTTTTTTACACGTATGGGGAAGGGTAGGGATTCTTCTGCCTCTATTGCCTTATCCATGCTTTGGCCTCTATGAATCTGCAGATTCTTTAAGCCCTTGAGACAACAGATGGAGAGAAGATCGGAAAATCGCAAGGCTCCTAGCAACAAAGGACAACACAAAGGAATACAAATATCCATTTCCTTACCGGGATTCGAATCCGAGATAGAAATGTTTGAACATCTGCACCCAGCCATCAGGATCAGAATTTTATATTTGAGCTTAAGGATAATAGGCCAGAAGTGGCCGCAGTACAAGGGACTTAGTCCCACCCCACTAGCAATAAAAAAAAGTATAAGGACTCAAACTGGCTGCAAACGCGAATTTGTAAATTTCAGACAATTAACCTTACTTCACGGTATGATGCATCCACTGACCTTCAGCATTACCATACAGGAACTCTATTGAAGAGAGCCGAAGAGAGGAGCTTCACACACTCGTTGAGATTGATGGTAGAACTGTGTTGACAGGGGGAAAGGGGGATTACTTCACATCTGCAGTACTGGAGGCTGGTGTTTCTACCTGTTGGTTTCTTAGTCAAAGAAGGAATTAAATGTTCCTTGAAATATAACGAAAGGAAATCTTTTCAACCATTCTCCTGATAGGATGAACGATTTTGATGGCCACAAAACATTAATTAGTTTATGCTGGATTTTGATTTCGAAGACCTGGCTTAGGTTATTAATCTGACAACCACGAAATCACCATTTTTCAACAATACGAGCCCAAGTAGATTCTAGAGGCTTCTGACGATGGTGGATGACACACAGAATTACTAGGTTTTTTAAATTTTTCTATCGTCCGGAATTCTAGGTAATAGAGAACACGAATTTTCGGAAATTGGATCTGTTTCCGTGTTCAGGTGATGGGGCCAGACACCTACTCAGTTGGTCACCCTAGAAAGAGCTAATCTCAATCACTGTCCCCTATTACCTAGAATTCCGGAAGATGGAAAAAGTCCAAAAACCTAGTACTGTGCCAAACAAGCCTAGTTAAACCGATTCTTTTGTCTGCATTCTACATCAAAATCTACCAAATGCATTTATTTAATTTCCATGTTCGTTCCTCTATGGTTGCCTGTATGTGGCAAATCAAGAACTGCAAACAGATTTCATGAAAATTGAAATTTGTTGTCAAACATATTCCAATTTTGGTCATCATCGGACAAGAACACCTAAATTACTTTATCGAGAGTAACTCGCTAAGTATTTATCACAGTAAAATTTTTGAAGAAATTGTAGAGAAAAATTAAAGAAACATACATTCTCATCCAGTAAACTTCGGCCGTATGTTTTACGGGTATCCAGATAATTAAACGGAAAGGAGTGAAAGTGTGAGAATTGCTTCACTGTTCCTACGTTTCCTAGCTTCTTCCCGTTATTGATGTTCATTTATCCTTCAAATACTACTTGTAAGAAGATTAATACAGAGTTACGAGAGTTATGTTATTTCTTATTGTTTATGAAGAACGGGTTAGCTCATTCAGTATATCGATTACACCAAGGGCTGAAGGATCGGGGGTTCGATTTCTGGCAGAAATTTTCTCTAACGTCAAGGTCGAGTCATTATCATTGCTTCATATTCGGGAGATTCAGGATTTAAATCTGGGCTCGAACACAGAATTCCGACTGAGATTTCCCGTGGATTTTCTCGGCCCATCCCTTACATAAATACCTGGATAGTAGGCATACCTTAAATTACGCCAAGTCCTTTCCCTCCGACGCTCTTTCGAATTCGTTTTTACTAATCATCCCATCATTTTTGACTACATAAATCGGGCAATTGGTAGCGTCGTTAAACACTTCCAAAAATATAATTCCAAAAATGGGAAGCAGTTCTTCGTCTGGGAATCAGGTCACTGTAAGGTATCTAAACCCGCAAGATAAAACGGGACAATAAATATAACAGAGGATGGAAGTAGAAGTTTGAATGGGCTCCGAACGCGAGACCCTCCGCCCTTAGGCACTGCTCTGCGTTGCTCTGTGTCAGTGTCGCTCAGGTTTGGCTACAGACTCGCGACTTATGCTGTGCTTAGGCCTAATTTAATTTTCTCTATTTTATATAATTTTTCTTATGTGTAGCATGAAAGAAAGTTTTCCTTAACACATTCCGTATCTGTCTAGCAATCTACCCCGTTTCTGAAATCTCTTCTCATGTTTCAATAGACCGATGCGTTCTACTAGTCGAACCACAAGAGTTAATAAGCAGGTTCTGTGACTGGCATGCAATAATATGACGTAGGCACGCCATGTGGGTCTGAGTTGAAATGCTTCTGTAGTCATACTAAAATGCATTTAAGAAAAGTATCCTCCAACCAACGTCTAAGTCTTACTGGTGGTCTCTTTCCATTTTGTTTCCCCACCAAAATCCACTGTGCATTCCTCTTAGCCCCATTAGTGCTACATGACCTGCCATTCTCATCCTTTTTGACTTCATCATTATAATTATGCATAGTAAAGTAAGTAAAGCTATCCCTGTAAGAGGTCGTGAAGGCCCATAGGGTTGTGAGACGTTGGGGGTCGCACATTATGTAGACAAAAGGCTCAAAGATGGCGGTAAGATTGTCAGCCTTACGCGCCAGCCGCGCTTTACTCCCCAGAAAAATTATTCAATTAATTCCTGGTACTCATTTCTGTTAGAGGCTGAGTCGACCCCAGGGCCATAGTGCGGCTGGAAAGATTAGGTAAATTGAAGAAATCCAGTGACCTCATCGGGACTTGAACCCGCCACAATCCGACTTGTAGCATAGTGCCTCAACCAACTACGCTACGGCGTGCCCCTATATTTATGCATAGAGAAGAGAATACGTTATGAAGTTTCTAATTAGTCACGCTTCTCCAATCTCCTATCTAAATATCCACATCAAAACCCTGTTCTCAAATATTCTCAGTCGATGTTCTTACCTTAATGTCAGAAACCTAGGTTCACACCCATATAAAACTATAGGCAAAATTTAGTTCTGTAAATTTCAGTTTTTGCGTTTTTAGAAAACAAACGAGAAGACAGAAGCTTCTGAGTTAATGGTAATAGGAACTACCCGAGATTGATCTGATCTTATTCTCCTTCTGAAACTAATTTAAATCTGTTACTGTTGTTCCCAAACATCTGAATTTTGCCACATTTTCAAAGGAATTTTAGGTGTCTTTATGTCCCCGCATACTTCTATTAACGAGGTTGATCTAGAGTCCAGAATCCTGTTTGTTGCGAGCTGATTCCGGCAAAAGTTATCCTTTGTTAGATGAAATAAAAGTACAACGCATAATGGAATTATTTAGCGAAATTTGGAATTACAAGGGTTTGATGTAATGAAGGAGGTTGTGATTCATGCATTGGCATGCTTAGGACATGAACACTTTGCTATTCAGGAACAAATTATGAACATTGCGTCTTTGTTAAGGAAATATCAGGAAACAGTACATCTTTAATTGATCCTACATATTGCATTAATAAAGCAATTTTATTCTCGGGAAGTAGTGATGTTGAGTATATCAGTAAAGAAGCGCTTGACCGTCTTGACGGACAGACTTTACTGAACCACACATTCCAGATTTTTAACTTCCTTTACATATTTTCTTACACTATAGGCCTTTTATTGTAGCTTGTTCCTGTTGAAGGGGGGAGGGGATACCTGTCTTATATCTCTGGAGTGGATGCGTTGTTGACCAAACAATTCAGTTATTAACACGTTGAGCTCCTATCATGAAAACTGTCTAATTTTTTCAATTTAGTTGGTAGCGGAATGACTAGGTAAAGTAACAAATCGCCGGTCACGGTAGCCGAGCGGTCTAAGGCATGTACTGTCTTCGCTCGCTTGGAAACCGGGATCATGGGCTCGAATCCCACTCAGGGCATGAATGTTTAGCTTGTATGTGTGCGTTTTTCTGTGTATGTGTACAGGTAGAGGCTTTGCGACGAGCTGATCACCCGCCCAAGGAGTCCTACCGAATGTGTAAGATCTAGAAAAACCGAAGTGAACGGAGATGTTCATGGAGGTACGCCTAGGCCCACTGGGGCTGTAATGCCAAGAGAAAAAAAAGAAACATAAAATTGTCCGTGTGCTTAATTAATTAAGCACCACGCACTGACGAAGTATGGGGGTGGAGGTACAGCTCCACCATTCCTGACCTCAGCATTAGATGGAGGTGTCCGGTCGGCTTCACTCCCCGACCACTTTACTGCCTGGGAAGTACTTTTCAGGCAGGAAGATGTGTGAAACCAGGGCCGATCTAGACAGTAGATATGTGATTTCATAAATACAACAATGTCATAAAATTTATAGCTTGAAGTCCTTGAGACGAATAAACACAGTAAAATTATTTCGGGCCATCAGTCACGTCATTGTAAAGTCAATCAGTTTGGAAACCCTCTCTGCATCCTTCATTAGGGATAGATACGGAGTAGTCACCGCAGGGTTGAAGTGGCGATTAGTCACATGGGAGGCCTGCAGTGTCCATTTTTAACCTACGGTTTGAGAATGTGAGTGACAGGTACGTGCAGTACTTGTAATGAGAGGCAACACGTAATTGCTTTCTGACATAAATCGTTTTACTACATACTGTAACCTTGTCAGGACCTGAACGCACAATTTTCCAATTATGTTATTGAAGAAAGATGAGGATAGAAGAGGAGTGTGATGAAAGAAAGGAAGGAGAGGAGGGGATAGTAGGCCTATTATAAGATTAAAAAATTAGTTGATGTAGAAGGAGGAGGGGATGATGAAAAGAAGAGGAGGTGTGGAGGCAATGTAAAACAAAATTAAAGAAGATGAAAACAGCAAGAAAATGGAGAAGGGAAATCAAGCGACAAGACTAAAGATTAAGGAACAAAATAAAAAATGTCTAAAGAAGGAGGAATTATTAAGGAATATTAAAAAAGAAAAAACTGGAGAAGGAAAATTAAAATACAGAAATAAAGAGGAAGAAGGAGCAAAATAAAAATGTCTAAATAAGAAGTTATGAAGTAGGCAGAAGAGGAGGAGAAGGGGAAATACTAGAAGAAGAAAGCCAAACAGAGGACAAGGGAAGGAAATAACTGGTCCGAAATTTAGACGCTTTCAAAAGAAAGCATAATTAAGTCCGCAGAACTGCTGAGAACTGAATCCATAAATTAACAAAAATATTTCATTAGATTACGTCAAATTTACGTCGTGTTTTTGGGTACAGGCAGGGGTGGATCAAGTTAGGTATTTGTGTCACCTTGAGTTTTCTGGTAAAATAAAAATTTAAAAAACGGAAATATACGAAATATTAATATAAGAATTTAAACTGTTATAATTCTTCTGTCCTGAATATTCTAAGGCGATTATTTAAAAGTAATATTGAGCTGCTTAAATTTAAGTTGGCTTGCAAATTTCCTGCCTCCCCCTCCCCTCTGGGAAAACTGGCTGTCCCTCCTTGAAAAATTTCTGGGGACTCAAATAGTCGTATTAAGAAATTAAATATATAATGTTAGTCAAACGTTTCGTGTTAGAGCTTAGTGTCATTAAAAAAGTAACGTATTTCGAATCTCCCTATACATGTCTTTGTGATGTGTTATTGGCCACCTAAAACTCAGCTCGGCTTCCAGATGTTTCGCATTTTGCAGATCACGAACGCAAACATCTTTACAAATCTTTGACGTCAATGAGTGACTTGACACCGTTCAATTTTGCAAAGGGAGGATGAAAGAGGAGCAAATACCTGTGTCTTCCGTTTCATTGAAGAATTATTAATGAACAGAATATTATAATTGCATTCATCTATTTGACATGAAGTTCAGTAGCTACCTTGACGAAATGCATCACGAATGAAGACGAGTTTTGACTAAGACGATTGGCGTAGTAGACCCATGTACTAAAACATGAACCCACATTCTGTCAGATTTACACGGCAAGTGTAAATATAGAAATATGTATAAATATGTATTGGAGTTTTCCGCTAGCTGTCAAATCATTTCACTCACTTTAGAAAAACTGATTAGACACAGGCAGGACTATGAATAGCTCTTACCCTAGTGTGAGGTCTGATATTCTCGCTGTCCAGACCGGCTCTGGGCCCACCGATCCTCATATACATTGGCAACCGGGAACAGTTTCCCAGGAGGTATAGTGGCCGCAATGTGAAGCTGCCCACTCAGCTCCATCTAGTGCCGAGGTCAAGAGTGGTGGAGCTATACCTCCTTGAAAATGAAAATAATTGTCACTTGAGATGTGACATTACGAAATTTTAATTTTACCAAAGTTTCGGAGGAACATTTTCAGGACAGAAGAATTCCGAATTGCACGGTGTCATACTCTAGAAGACAGCAATGTTGCACTACGCGAGTTACGAAAAGTGCAATTGCCACGATTAATTTGTCTGAAGAATCAAAACAAATGAGTTTACACATAAAGTATTGTTTCTTCATGAAATTCCACTTACCTTATCTCATAGCGGCCTCCGTAGTCTAGAGGTAACGTTCCCACCTCATGACTCGTAGTACGCGGGTTCAAATACCCGGCGGAGGTCGTCGAATTTTTAAGGGCGGAAAAATTCAGGGAACAAGTCCTCCGGGAGGGACTTTAAGCTGTGTGTCCCGTGTCGTAACTTTACGGCACGTAAAAGAACCTCATATCCCCAAAGGGGATTACTGAGCCAAATTCCAGAACGTTTCCGGCCCAACAATAGTCTCTAAGGCCTCTGATAGATGGAGGAAGCATTATAGACACCGTTAAGCAAGTGGCCGAACTCGCTTGCTCGGCGGGACTGATGGTACGCACCATTTATCGGTAGGGTATAGAGACTGGTAGAATATCATAGAGGGAAGCACAATAGATCAAACGGGTGGCGGTGCATGGGGAAACCCACCCTCTCTAAATAACTAAATAACTAACTACCTTATCTCATTCTCTATTTCAAGACAGCCAGTCATCCTAACCCATGTTCAAGAAGTCAGATATTTACACTACGTTTTTAATTATCCCCCTTCAAGGCATGAAACTGATACAGTACAATCCGCTGTAGGATTGGTACAGACTACAATATGTAATATTTAAAAGAAAAAAAAAAAAAAAAGCACCAACAAAATTATTTCTTGTTTGCTTTAGAATAATATGGAAATTAAAATACTTGCCGTTACACCTATTTTACCATGAAATTTCTGAAGAAATTCGCATTATCCCAAGGGTTTAGAAAACTACATTTGGGAGAACCGCGGCTCTGACGTCATATACTGTGTATACTGTGTTTGTAGTTATCAGAGATTATAATTTTTACGTTGAAGTATCGGCTAGTTCAGTATCCTGTTGCAAGGCACATACAGCGTGTATTCTCCAAGTTATAAAGTTCAGTACGATGCCAAGTTACAACTCAGTTTTAGATAAATCGTTGGCTTTAACTGGTTTAATTACTGGTAGAGGTCACCACATCTTTCAGAGTAAAGTCACTTGAATATTCCAGTCGAGGCTAAATTTTTAATTGCCTCCTTGAGTGGTGTATGAATGTATTAAGCGAGCGATTATACATGTGTGTGTGTGTGTGTGTGCGTGCGCGTGCGCGCGTGGGAATATGAGTACGTCTCTTGTATAATGACGATGAATACATATGTATATATGTGCGTATTTCATTATATTGTATTAAAGTTAAAGCTGCCCTTATGCTTAAATAATTAAGCAATACGCCATTAAGGCCTATAGGGGAGTGGGTGTATAGATCTATGTTTTCTTGACCTCGGGACTAGTTGGAGGTAAGTGGCCAGCTTCACAACCCGGCCGCTTTACCCCCTGGGAAAGTGCCACCGGTACCTATTGGATAGGAGGTTGGGTGAACACCAGAGCCGGTCTGGACCACATGCAGAAGAGAAAATTCTTGACTTTACCGGAACTCGAAATCTGACCCCGCGGTCTCCAGCCCGTAGCCAGTCGCTATCCCTCACCTTATTATATTGTATTACTGTTTTTCTTCATTAAAAGTCACATTCATGTGGTGTTCGAGCAAGTACGATCTTCGTTTTTGGTGATGCAGTAAAGTATTTTGAATGGACGGTAAACGTTGGTGAGACATGATTTTCCTTATACAGCTTCGCCCTGACTCCTACGGACATTCCTTTCATTGACTTAAAGATGGAATTACGCTGCCCTCATTAGCGCTAGGTCAACGTACATCAGAAGGAGACTAATGTAAAAATGCCTCGGGGTTACATGAATGTGACCGCAAACTTAATGACAGCAATATAAATTGCTAATGCACTAATAAATTATTCTCACAAGTAATTAAAAAAATTTACTTTCGACATGAGGATTACTGTATTCTGGGATATGACGCGATGCAGTCTGGCAGAAATTTAAGGAAAATGGAAAGAAAATATGCCTCCATTTCCAGAGCCGTGGATTAAACCGAGAAGGCATCTAGAAAGAAACAAGGAAACACATTGGTGCTTACGGATATTTGCCCAATACTAGGTTTCTTGTTCTTGTTGTCGGCTTGTTTGACTTGCTCTTCAACCCTAATGATGGATGCGGTACGTTCCTCCGAAACGTCGATAAATTTCTGGGCGTGTCATACCAGAATATACGTGGTAATACTCCCTGTAGTCACCATTGCCGATCACACTGGCCGCGCCGTCTGAGGCATAAACTGCCTTCACTCGTTCGAGCACTGGAATCGTGGGTTCCAGTCACACTCAAGCATGGACATCTTGTCTGCGTCTATGCTGTGTAGGTAGCGGCTTTGCGATGGACTGATCCCCCGTCCAAGAAATCTTACAGACTGTCTAAGGATTAAGAAACTTAAGTGAAACAAAGCGTTTCACGTATGTTCTGTGTTCTGAGTGGGAGCAACAAAGAAAAAAGATTCAAAGAGTCACCATTATGAGAACTTCAGATATACTGTATTTACTGTATTGAATGGCATATGGAACACGTGATACATTCCTATTTTTATACAGAACTATAAGGTTTATTTTGGACTCTATCCATCGTCTGTTATATATATATAAGACGGGCCCAACTGAGTAGGTCTATTTGCTCCATCCACCTGAGGACGGAGACAGATCCAGTCTCCGAAACGTTGTGGTTTTTTGCCTTCTAAAAGAAGTTATTGAAGGAAATATAGAGGGGCGGATAGAAGTGACCAGAAGACGTGGAAGAAGACGTAAGAAGATGCTGGATGACCTTGGAGACAGAATAGGATATTCTCATTTGAAGGAGAAAGCTCTATATCGCATTAAGTGGAGGAACTGTTTTGGAAGAGACTGTGGACCTGTCGTCTGACAGATTACTGATGAATGAATGAATATACCAGAAGATGAATAGAGTCCAAAATAAACCTTATAGTTCTGTACAGCATACAGCATCATCAGAATCCTTTCGAGTCTGTTCCATTTTTTTGTTCTTTCTTTCCTTTGACGTATTAGGACCTCTGGCCTCTTCCCATTCAGAATTAGTGTGAAACTATGAATCTTAGAGGTAGTTTGTAGGAATCCTTGGACGGGGGATCAGCCAATCGCAAGGCTGCTACCTGCATAAGGAAATATAAATACAGAAGAACGCATATATATATATTGTAACGTGTCGGCAAACCAGAGGAGTAACTTCTATGGAAACGCTACAGTAGACCGTTACAGAGGAGACAACAATTGCTCCATTGTAATTCTAACAGGAGTCTCCATGGTTATAACGGAGGGTTCGTTGCCTAACAGCGGGCAAGGTTATAGATAGCCCAGCTTCAGCGACAAACAGTCAGTCTCGGAATAGCATTCGACGAAGTCAGTCGCGGAACAGCCTCCAAAGAAGAAACTTCGGAATATCCGTCTGAGTCCAGTATCGCCGGGATATTGTAATCGGTCATTGTAAGCCTGCAAGTGCAGATGCCTGTAAAGTGTGTGTAAATGAGCGAAAGAAATAAATTCGCTATATACCAAAGGACGGCGTGAACTTATTTATAGCGTGACAGACAACCAAACACGCTACAATATATATATATATTTACGTCCCGAGCGGAATTCGAACACACGATCCCAGTGTTCAAGGGACGAAGACATTACGTGCCTTAGATTACACAGTCACTGTGACTGGCGCATTCCAATTGACTATAATAAGTGTGAGTATCATTATGACAAGAGGCCATACACATACCTTGAGTCCAAAGTTGTGTTCCAGTTAAGTTTAACTGTACTCATATAGGCTAATATGGAAAAAGTTAGTGACTTTAAATGTTACACGTATATAGTTGACCATTTTAAGCCGAATATAACAGCATAACCAATAAATAAGAATAGCCAAAATTGGATTCGATCAATCATTTTGAATAAAATATTCTTGTCTCCTATCATTTATTTACTTACTTACTTACTTACTTACTTACTTACAGCTGAGCCCTTTTGCAGGATCCACCAATTCTGCAGCTACTCAAGTATTTCCCAGCATTTTATGGAACCCGAAGGTTCATTACCGTGTTCACAAGAGCCCTCCACTGGTCCCTATCCTGAGCCAGATCAATCCAATCCATACCATCCCATCCTATCTCTCTAAGATCCAGTCTAATATTGTTCACCCACCTAAGCCTTGGTCTTCCCTGTGGTCTCTTTCCTTCTGGCTTTCCCACCAATATCCTAGACGCATTCCTCATCTCCCCTACTCGTACTACATGCCCTGCCCACGTCATCCTACTTGACTTGATCATTCTAATTATACTTGGAGAAGAGTAAAAGTTATGAAGAACATCATTATGCAGTTTTCTCCCATCTCCTGTCACTTCATCTCTCTTCGGTCGAAATATTCTCAACACCCTCTTCTCAAACACCCTCAGTCTATGTTCCTCCCTTAATGTCAGAGACCAAGTTTCACACCCATACAGAACCACAGGCAAGATTATAGTTTTGTGTATTCTAATTTTTATGTTTTTTGGCAACAGACGAGAAGACAAAAAGTTCTGGACTTAATGGTAACAAGCATTACCCGAGTTCAATCTCCTCTTAATTTCCTCCTGAATCAGGTTTCGATCTGTTATCGTTGTTCCCAAATATCTGAACTGTGCCAAATTTTCGAAACATCTGTTCCCTATCTTTATATCATGATTTTGCCCTGCATTTTGGTGACGAGACAGTAACATATACTTAGTTTTCTCAGTGTTTACTTCTATACCAACCTCTTTACTTGCGTCAATTAAAGTTTCCATGGTGCAAAATTTGTTACATCGCAGATAGATTCTCTACGTTCTGCACCTCCAGCCCCTCCGGTCATTCTGTCAAAAACAAAAACAAAACATCTGTTTTCTCAAGAAGAGCATATCCACAATGATATATACCTTAATATTACTTGTATATTACATTAATGGAAGTTCGTATTTTGGAGACCTGACGCCCCACTCTGCCCACCTTCAAGTGCTACCAGTAGGATGTGTCCCACGAGTTGAGAAACACTGATCAAGCTGCTCAAGACATTCTCTGCTCTTATGGAAACTAAAGGTTTAAGAGCGTCAGTAAATGTCCGCCATTGAAACCTATCCTGAGTCGCTTCATGCCAGTTCACTTTATCAACATCGGGGTAGGCTCAGGCCTGTTCCGATCATATACAGTAATCCTCATAAATCACCATCGCATCTTCTACTTAGTCGCCCAGTATCTCTGTATCACATGAGTTTGTAGGTCATGCTCTGCTTCGATTCATATTTGTGAGGTGTTCATGCCCTTAGTTTTCCCCATCCTTGATATTTCCGCCTACGTTCAAGGTCTGTGATTCATTTAGGATAGTTGAGTCGTGTGTCGTCAGTCT
Organism: Cryptotermes secundus; assembly: GCF_002891405.2. Classification (NCBI taxonomy): domain Eukaryota; kingdom Metazoa; phylum Arthropoda; class Insecta; order Blattodea; family Kalotermitidae; genus Cryptotermes; species Cryptotermes secundus. The sequence continues at coordinate 1,314,271 of NW_019737091.1, read as the reverse complement.
CGTGCAGTGTTATCAGCCACTCTAATTATTTATTTTAGTTTCTGTTGTTTAAATTCTTTTCTTATCAGTTTCAGCAAGTGCTTCATTTTCACATCAGTATAAAAACAATAGTAAAGTAAAGTAGGCAGCGCCATAGCTCAAGCGGCTAGTCACTGGCTTCCAACGGCGGCGGTCCGGGTTCGATCCCGGGTCTGGTCAAGTGGGATTTATGGTGGACAAAGTGGCGCTGGGGCAAGTTTTCTCCGAGTACTTCGGTTTCCCATGCCAATCTTCATTCCACCAGTTGCTCCACAATCACCCTCACCTATCATTTGAGGCTGGTACAATAGGCCAGAATTTGCCGCAGTACAAGGGACTTAGTCCCACTCCACTAGCATTAAAAGAAAAAGTAAAGTACGTAAAGCTATCCCTGTAACAGACCGTGAAGGCCCATAGGGTTTTAAGACGTTGAGGGTCCCACATTATCTAGACAATCGGCTTAAAGATGGCGGTAAAGTTGTCAGCCTTACGCGCCGGCAGCCCTTTACTCCCCAGGAAAATTATTTAATTCATTCCTGGTACTCATATCTGTTAGAGTCTGAGTCGACCCCATGGCCACAGTGGCGGCTGGAAGAATTAGGTCAATTGAAAAAATCCAGTGATCTCATCGGTACTTGAACACGCGCTATTCGGGCTTGTAGCATTTCGTTTAGTGGGGGGTGGAGTCCAACTGGGTCTACTCAACACGGCGACCACTACTTGGCCTATTGCAGCCTGCCTCGGGTGATTATGATGATGGAGAATTTGGTGGAATGAAGATTGGCAGCCCTAGCGCCACTTTGTCCACCACAAATCCTACTTGACCAGATCCGGGATCGAACCCGAGCCGCTGCGGTGGAAAGCCAGCTACTAGCCGCTTAAGCTATGGCGCGGCCGGCTTGTAGCATAGTGCCTCAACCAACTACGCTACCGCGTAATGCTCCCATAATGCCATAGTTTACTTCTAACGAAGTACACGATAGACGCATACTCTCCTGCGATTAATTATCTCTCAGTATCTTCAAAACATGCATGACAAACTCAGATAAACCTGCTACAACGAAAGGCAAAATATTAAACAAGTTGTGTCCTACCCTTTTAATTCTCCTCACTTATGTCACGACTGAAGCAACTGTAAACAAGAGCACGCGATGACTAGCAGCAGCGACATGTCATACTCAGTGCTAACGGTGCTAAAATTGTAGCTATATCGGCCATTAGAAGTGTAAATTATAGAACGAATGACTCTTAATGCTTGAACATACAAGCAACGTTTTAATAAATATGACTTCTCCATAATTGCCTAGTAGGTCTACTTACACGTATGTTCACCTTGCATTACATAACTCACAAAGTTACACAATCGGATTTTGCGATCTTTAATATTTTGATAAAATTTGTACCCTTGTACATACAGTTTCAACTACGAACTGTGAAAAGAACAAGCATGCAATAAATCTACTTGCCTATGAAGCAAAATTTTCTGGCGCAAAAGAAAAAAAAAATATGAAACCTGCCTTTCCTGAAAATTTATTGTCAGTTGAATATCAACAAAACTTACTAGTTACAATTGTACAAAATAGTGATCCACTCCTGAGAAAAATTTTAACAGGCATGGATACAGATACCAGAAGAAAGATTTGTTACATCGTAGCAATATTTAAAACCCAGAATAAGATGTTTCATAATATCATAGAAGTAATTATAATTTACTAGCATATACGTATATTGCAATTAAAAGGTTCATCAACGATCTTTATTACACATAAATAAATAAATATGTAAAAAGGTGTCACGTTTCTAAAAATAATTACCTGAATGCCCGACGTACAAGTATGTAGTATTTCCAGTGTATTTCGTCACAGTTTCGTAACCTTCCAAAAGTCGTGGCTGCTTCGTCCACAAATGTTCACATAGATTTGTTTACAGTTAAGAGATTTAAATAAAAGTTCACGATAGGCTTAACCTTTCATCATATAATATTCAGAATATTTTCATACAAAATTAGCCAAATGCATGTTGTGGAATTTTGCCACTCTACGTAGACAAAATTATTGGCCCAAATATTAGTGTGTTACTTTATTTTAATTGTTTTGTAATGTGTGAGTATTTTAAAATAAGTCATTTGTACATTTCTGAGCATAGTAGACGAAGTAAATTAGAAAAGCAAGAAAGTATTCATGTAATGTGTCCGTTATATTTGTCCGATTTCAACCAAGTTTGGACAGTAGAAAAAAAATAGTTAATTCCCCTAGTACCAGTTTTCATGAAACTATATGCAGCTGTTCACGAGTTATTTGTAGTTAGATGAACGCTCCAGGAAGACAAATTTTTCGCTACTTCTTGCTGCTTTGCAGCCAAAGATCGAACATTTCTCTTCTATAAATCTTACGCATTTTCACTGGAAGCAATAATCAGTTTTAAAGGCACGTATGAACTAAAAAATCAATAGAAATTCTTAATGGCAACAGGCACATGGCATGCCACGGGTATTGTGGTGGAACCTCGTGGTGATTTTTTGAGGCTTTTTAAAATTGCAGTAGTGCTAGGCAATTTCTGTGATGGGATCTAATTTTCTATGAAAACTTCAAGTTACATTATGTGAAGTTCTGTGTAATATATGACATCGTATTAAAAATTAAAGACTACACTTTCATCTTCCATTTCAGAACGGAAAAGACATAAAGCATATATGTAGGAATACCTGGCGGCCTTGATTATGTGTACTCGTTATTGTGGCGGCGTGCAGCGGTCAGACTGTTTATTAAACATGTCCCACTATGCTTTTTACTCTTAGGAATAGTATTTTATATTGCTTCATGCTGTGTGTAACAAAACAAAAAGACAATGTACATACTTTCACATATACCATTGACCTTGACTACGTTACCTTGGAAACGAAATCGACTGTTTCTGGGTAGGCCATTATTGGATGCCGAACTCCGAACAACAGACATCGGTCTGACCAGTAACGACGATTCCAACACAACTAGCATTTCGCTAACGGTCCCGTAATGCGTGTACCGTTATTTTCCTGAAGATTCTACCCGCGCCACAATATTTAGAGAAATTGTCGCCATCAACTACAGACATTTAAGAAAATCGCCTCAGCCCTTTTCGAGAACATAGTCGTTTAGGTTTTCTGAGGCCGTATTGAACGGTGGCTGTTTTTAGCGCTGCGATTTCCGTATTTACCGGGCGCCGACACATGACGGGCAAACTCTCGAATATGAATTAAATCCGTCCAGAGGTCCAGGCACGAGTGAAAATCCCATTGTACATACGTACAGACAGACAGACGGCATATAAGAAACTAATTTTTCGCATTCAAGGGGATCAAAAAATATAAATACGTCAAAATCTCGGAATCGATTAGCTTCCATCTATACGGTTATCATTTAGGTTATAATGTTTGGAACGTGAATTCTTATGTTCAACATTTATCCAGTGTGACTTATTGAAACGTTACACTGTCAATACAATGCCGCCTACCCATGACAGTGGCACCGGATTCTTCTGCATCAGTTGAGGTCCCTCTTGAACCCTTCTTTACACGCTTCTTATTAAAAACTATGATATTGTCATTAGATGACAGCTTATTTCTCTACCTTAGTGCAGAATATTTGGACCACAACCGGAGGAAACTATGAGAAAGCTGACGAAAACTACATAACCTGGAGCTTTATCATTTCTATTCTTAAACTGATACTATTTTTTTCCCCCTTGGCACTACAGCCCCAGTGGGCCTAGACCTACCTCCATGAACTCCGTTCACAAACTGATACTATTAGGATATGTAATTAAGAATCGTTCAATAGGCAGGACAACAAAAATTCTGCTCCATGGAGGTAATTAAATTGTGAAGTTGTTCTGTGTTTAATTAATTAAGCACCACCCCATGAAACATACAGGAGAGTGGAAGTGTAGCTCCACCATTCCTGACATTGGAACTAGATGCAGGTGAGGCCTCAGCTTCATGTTTCGGTTGCTTTACTCCCGGAGGGGAAATCTGATCTATAGCGTTCGGATATCACGGATTATTATTTTTATTCTTCAATTTATATTTGTATTGTTCTCATCTCTATTAATTCACTTGAAACATTGGACTTGACTTTAATTCTGACAAGAAAATTACGTATCCACAGGGGTCTGGTAGGCTTGACTCTAATCTCCTGCCCCTGTAAGCTCATTAAACACTTCTCTCTCACTTCCTTGACCTTTATCAAACTGTTTATCCGTCCTTTAAATCACGGACATTAAAAATATTCATACGTTGTCCTCAAACAATATATCAGGACCTCATTAGAGAATTTAAGATAAACGGCATAAAAAGGTATAATTATCCCTGTGCTTAACTAATTAATCATTACACCATGAAGGCTTATGGGGAGTGGACGTATAGACCCACGTTTTCTTGACCTCGGTGCTAGCTGGAGGTGAGTGGTCAGCTTCACGTCCCGACCACTTTACTCCCGGGGAAATAGACCCCCGGTACCCATTGGTTATGAGGCTGGTTGGGCCCAAGAGCAGGTCTGGACGGCATGGAGAGGAGAATAATCTTGTCCTTACCGGGACTCGAATTCATAACCCACTGCCATCCAGTCAGTAGCCAGTCGCTATACCGACTGCGCTATCCCGAAATTTAAGATAATGTAAATACACTCAGAAGATATCTGTCTTACACGTGGATATCTTGAGGGTCATTCTTGCACATGCGTCTTAAGATGAGAGTCCTTGAGAATGTAGGCAATGATGACGCAACTTTAGATTGGGCGTAGGGTAAAGTTACAAGAATTTGTCGGAAAGGCTGACTCCGGCAGGACAACCAGTATACTAATTAACATTAAAGAGGTCATTTTGCAATTCTCGGACATTTCATAAGTAGAATCTATCTAACTACAACGCCTAGTGTTCCACGGTTGTACGTATTTCTTGTCAGATTGTTTGGGAATTCTGAGAAAATTGGAATTAATGTGATATTTTATGAATGTTTTTGTCATTCTGCCCTTTAAGTCTATAACACAGAAAAAGAATTAGTCTTACAGGCCTATGAACGCTTAATTACTTCCACATAATGAAAAAATAATTCGGTCTAGAAACCCGAGATTAATGACCGTGAGAATCCGTTGCGCTGACCACACGACACTCTCTATCCGAAAAAAAAAACTGGCACTAACTTCGCCGACAAGCGGCGGTCGCTCGGTCGGTATAGTTCGCTTGTGGACTAAATACCACAGAGGAATGAAAAAATAAATAATCCAAAATTAACCGGACGTGATATGTCTAACGATATTCTACAATTGAAGCAAACATCTCGGTGGAGTGGTTTGTAGATCTATTTCTGCTTCGTATTCGGGAGATTTCCGGCCCGTTTCCTAGCTCGGAGACCAGCTACACTGAGCCATTCGTTATTGTCCAAATGTTCATCATACGGATGCTGGGACGTCAGCTTGGAAGACACCAGCTCATAACTAATCACAATCCTACCATAGTGCTACGTAGCATATGCAACAAAAAGATCCATAAATCCAGAGCGCCTTGATCGGGATAGCTCAGTCAATATAGTGACCAGGGTACAGGCTGCGCCACCGAAGAATTGAAGTTCGATTTGAGGCTGGGACAAGAGGTGTTTCTCTTCTCCACAGCGTCCACGCTGACTCTGCGGCAAACCAATCTCCTATCCAATGGGTACATGGGGCTCTTTTCCCAGGGGCAAAGCGGCCGAGACGTGAAACTCACCACTCTCCTACATCTTGCTCCGAGGTCAAGACTGCGCAGAGCTCTACCTCTATTCCCCTATAGCTTTCATGGCGTGGTGCTTAATTAAGCACAGGAACATTTTCACCTTTCAGCTTCATGCAGAAATTCATGGACCTCTATGCACGGCAAAGAAATTGGCCCAAGAACTTCTATCAAATTAATCGAAATTCCTCAAGTGATGTGGTATTCATTTCATGTAAAGGACATTTAAAATTCCTATTATTTCCTTGTTTCTGGCTGTTTAGTATGATTCGGAATAATTAATGAAAACTTTTGGCTTTTGAATAAATACTGCGTAAAACGTCAAATTTTCCTACTACTTACTTTTTTATTTTACCATGTTTTGTTGGAATAGAGGGTCTATAGGACTAGGAACAAAGTGGGTACTAGAAAAGATTTGAGATTTTCATATCGGTGACTATGAAGAATACCGTTTTCTGGGATGTGGCACCATGTATGTCTTGTGTGAAACCAGATAGAGAAATTGAATCCTCTGTTATTCTACTTGCAGCTTTGTTTCTCTTTGCAATTAATGGACAGATGTCCACAGCTATTCAAAAGCTTCTCATACAAGTTTTCATTACTGAAGCACTATGCAAGAGCAAAAGGTATAAAATTCTGAGCAGATGTCCAGTTTCTTCAGATGCATGGTAGTAAGGATGCATGCAAGTAGCCACCAATATTAACACCAAACGCTGTTTAAGCTTTTGAAGCTGTTCTTGAAGTACTAACTTTTCGAGTTGCAGCAGAGCAGTTTAGTGTTGCACACACGACTCTTCAGAAAGATCTTGATGTTAAAAAGAGAAGTTGTAATAAACATTTCTTTAAATATTAACACCAAACGCTGTTTAAGCTTTTGAAGCTGTTCTTGAAGCTTTTCGAGTTGCAGCAGAGCAGTTTAGTGTTGCACACACAACTCTTCAGAAAGATCTTGATGTTAAAAAGAGAAGTGGTAATAAACAGTTCTTTAACAAAAATAAATGTGTATTATGGACTGCATTCTCAACAGAAGAGGAAGACACACTGATGGATTACATTACCACAACTAGCAGTATTCATTACTTATTAGCAAGGAAAGAAATAATGAAACTAGCTTAGCAGTTTGCAAAAAAAAAAAAACTGTTGAAGATGTATCCTAACTCACAGGATATGAATGGACAAGCAAGTGAGCATTGGTCATTGAATTTATGAAAAAAATTGTACTGCTTCTCAGAGCAAGCTTCAAGTTACTAGCCTGACAAGAACTGTTACTTTCAATGGGCCTATCTGAGCCTCCAGAATACAGTGAAATTGTAGAAAACTATATACAATATCTGAAACTGTTTATAATGCTGATGGCAGCAGGCTGACTGCAGGTCACAATAGTCCTGATGTTATTGCTGTCTGAGGGAGTAAACAGGTGGGCAGTGTGACATCTGGAGAGAGGAAGGTCAGTGTCACCATCACTGGTGCATTACTGCCCTAGGAAATTTGATGTTTTTGGGTGTTCTCTTTATGAAAATGTTCTTGAATTTCTGGACCATTTCATTTACCATGTGAAACAAACAGAAGATCACAAAGTTTTCCTATTCTCAGACAATCAGAATGTCTAGAGAATGGTATTATAACGCTGAAATATTTTTCTTACACCAGTCCTAAGCTGCAGCTATTCAATAGAAGCAACTTGTCTAGTAGCTTCAGCTTATGGTGTCTTGGCTCATTCATAAAGTTCTATGGTATGGCAAGCAGCAACTGAATATTGAAAAACCCAGGAAACCTATCTATATTTACAGTGGTCACCTAACTCATCTGGCATGCCCTTATGCTTTCAGTCCATCCAGTATCCAGTCTGAACTTTCAATTGTTCGTTTGTGGTAGGTCAGTTCTAATATACAAACAGATGAAAAATTTTTAAGTTCATTTGTTTTGGAGAGGCTTGAACCAGCAGTTCAGGAATCAGCAAATGGGACTGACCATTTCATTTCAGATTGATAAGTCTGTTGCACCTATGGCTTCATTCAAAAGAAAATCTGCATATTTCACCACCAGCATCAACTCCAAATCTGTCAAGAACAAGATTCTTTTGAAGAGATTCGACCACTTCTTAAAGCACAATCAAAGGTAGTAAAGGATATATAAAGAAAAGAAGGCCAATTGAAGATTTCAATGGATACTCATCAGAAGAATGAAGTTGAGGTATTGGAGTAAAAGAAAAGAATCAAAGCACAAGAAGGAAAAAGTAAGTCTTTTTGAAGAGAAACAGAAAGAAAAATAAGGCATAGTGGAAACAGCCTGTTGAATTTAATTTTGAAGATGAATTATTTGGTGCTTTTGATAATATTTCTGATGACAGAAGCCACCTTAATTCAGTTACAGGTAAATTGAAATATCATTATCAAGATGAAATAAAAGGTGTTTTCCTTGAATTTTATATTCCTTTGCAGCATGGAAAGTGCAGCTTAATATTTGTAGTTTTTGCCACAGAGAAATAAGGAAACAGTACATAGGTGTAACTGTGTCCAAGAGAAAGGGAACATCAATGGTGAAGTTCACAAGGAGGGTCAGGAAAAGTTCTGTGCTTGTGTAGCCACGGAGAGATTACAATTATGAAATATAGATCGAAGATACTGTAGCTCCTTTTCCAAAACTAATGAAAAGTATAAGTGGTGGCATGATATTTCCCGTTTCATTTGCAGGACTCCATGTCTGTCAAGATTCAGACCCATTTCTTATTTTTTTCATCCTTCCTTTTACTCGTACATATTACAAATGACAGAACTTCAAAAATCGTCCATGAGGTGTCTGTTTAATTTTTTAAAATTACAATTTATTTTTTGTGAATTTAAAAGTGAGTGTCTGCAGAACATAGAAGTATTTTAGATTGTTTCATTTGAAGAATTAAAAGGTTTTTCATCCGTTTTACATATCACTTACTGAGAAGTATAATGTAACGAATTGTGTACCCTTGTACCTTGGGCCACATGGTTTCTTTCTTAAAAACTGGATTTCTACATTTTCTTCATATTTTAAAAAATTTGGAAAAAGTGAGAAGACTGACTTTTGTCTGTTTAAAGTAGCTAACAGTAAAGTGAGTAGATGGAATTTTATACAAGTAGTTAACAAAAAAGAATCTTGCCTGAAGTACAATGGTTCCCTTGTAATCAGTTGGCTTGAGATGACATTCTTAAGTTTATTGCATCCTGGCTGATGTCCGGATGATATGTGTTTTCAGAGTGATGGAGAAGACAAAGTTGAAGCACAACAGCAAAAGAAAGGAAAGGTCATTAAGTTTGGATGGCTGGAAGGAGTATTTGTAAGTTAATACTTGTACTAATTGTCCTAGAATATTCAGGATGACAGAATATTTTATTAAAATTACTTCTAAATTTAAATCTTAATGTTTAGTAAATTTCCTTTTTTTCTTAAGTTTTGATCCCCCTCCAGAGAAAATTAAGGTTGGGGGGGGGATGATGTCGGGTTTCCTCTCTGAAACCTCCCATGAATGTTAATGTAGCTAGTATATTAGATTCCAATCTGTAGCAAATGCTTCAATACAGAAAATGAAATATATGAAGAATGTAAGAGTAACCATTTGTCTGTCAATATATATAATAATGACTCAGGTACATAGGTGGTTCAAAGTTAATCTGGACTTCATTTTCATCCTGAAGATGTGGACACAGAAAAATAGAAAGGTTTTTATGGACAGTTGATGGCAACACCGCACTCACTGCCTGGTGGCGATGTATCTTGCTTCTGTGCATCAGAGCACCTCAAAGATGGCATCATGCCGTGTCACTCCTAGTGTAGAACAATGCTGTGCCATCAACTTCCAAGTGTAGCAGGCAATCTGCATAGGTTAAGTAAATATTATGATGAAGTCCTGTCACTTATCAAAGAATGATTGCCACAACACTTTTTCTGAAAGCCACGAAGAAGTCACCAACTGGCCACATATATTCAGCTGATGGTGGTCACAGATGCATATATTCATCATGTTAAATAGCTGTTTTTCAAAAGCAGGGTAATTACAGAGTCTGATATTGCATCTAAAATGTGTCACTAGTTTCAAAATATGATTAGCAATTTGCAAAAGAAAGTCTGGGAATCAGTAACAGAAGGTCAATGTACTGCAAGACAATGAATATCTGCATACTTGAGATTTGATTTTCACATGTTTGGACCACTAAAGGAGCAACTATCATTGCAGAAATTCTATGCGAATAATGAACTCAAGTGAGATTGCTTTGAAATGGATAAATGGCGATCCCAGAACTTTCTCGGCTCCTGATATCCATGCCCTGCCATGATGATGACAAAAATTAGTCGGTGTAGAGGGACACTGTCTAGAAAGGAAGTGACAGTTGCAATTCTGGCCTGTGTACTCTTTCTGTAGAAAAATCAAGTCCAGGTCAACCTTGAGTCACCCTCATAATATAAGAAATGATAGTAATGTTTTTGCAACCTTAGAAATTCTTAGCAAGTGATATCGAGAAGTGTATTAAAATATTTGAAGATATATATTGCATAAAAGTAAAGGCTTGTCATCAAAACCGAACACTTTGTATAGGGAGTGCGATGCAAACAATCTAGTTACATTTAAGGTTCAGCAAGGGCTAGGATGTACAATGTGAACATAGGGTTTATTTATACCATGGGATTTGATACCAAGGAGAAAGCAGTGCAAAATTTCTGTGTGGTCATGGACCTAGAACCATCACCAATGTTTGATTTTGCAGCAAGATACTATGGTCTTGTTGGTGTGTTCAACTAGAAATGCTTTGTAACAGGCAGTGGAAATGAATGACTCCACAATTTTTCCTACTACTTTTGACGAGTCTTGGCAGGTCACTGATAGAGTTGTTACTGCTACATCCTACAAAATTGGTTGAACGATTGATGTAGTGTGCCTAAGAGAATATTGCCATGGCTATCACATTCAAACAAAGGAGACATCACATTAATTACATCGTTATTGATAACAGTAATATTCGTTTTGTTATTATTTGATGAGAAGTAATTTATACAGGATCGCTGAATTGTCTTCAGAGTATTGTGTCTGATGAGAAGTAATTTACATTGCATCACTGAATTGAGGTGAGGACACTGATCTTGGTAAAAATTAATTTACATTGGTTCACTAAATTTAGCTGAAAGCAGTGCTGCTGATGAAAAATAATTTTCATTGGATTACTGGATTGAGGTGAGGTTATTGTTTCTGGTGAGAAGTAATTAACATTCAGCCACTGAACTGAGTTCAGGGTACTGTTCCTAGTGAGCGGTAAATTTACCCTGAAGGACTGTATTGTATTCAGAGTATTGTTTGCGGTGGGTGGTAATTTACACTGGATCCCTGAACTGAGTTCAGAACATTGTTCTTTTTGTGAGAAGTGATTTATATTTCCTCATTGAACTGAGTCACTTTCAATACTGTGCTGCAGACACAATTTCTCTCATACATTAGATGCGATGCTTGCTCAACATCTGGGGTGTTATGCTCTTCCTTCGACTGTCCTGGGTTGTTGGTCAAGCTGGAATTGGTATGTCATACATTTAAAGTACTTCATCTTCAATAATTAACCATAATATAATTCTCAATAGTTCTTAAATCTTAATGTCCCTCACCATTACTATGAGTCTTATGATCCCTTCAGATTCAAGGAATCAGGATTAAGTAAATTTGTTAGAAATTATAAGAAATAAGATTATGGACATAACAGCTTGTAGCTTGGATCGTTCTTATGGAAGAAATTAACACAGTGGATTGTTAACATAGGATCTGTACCTTTACAGAGCACAAGGTTTAGATGTGTTTCATACTTAAGCAAAAAGTAAAGTTGCCTTGTGCTTAACTAATTAAGCACTACACCAAGAAGAGTTATAGGGAAGTTAATGTGTAGATCCATGTTTTCTTGACCTCAAAACTAGTTGGAGGTGAGTGGTCAGCTTCACACCCTGACCTCTTTACCCCCCGGGGAAAGAGCATCCGGTACTGATTGGATAGGAGGCTGGATGTGCCACAGAGTTGGTCTGAATAATGCGGAGAACAGAAAATTCTTGACCCTTCCAGAACTCGAACTCCAACCCCTTGATCGTCCATCCCGTAATCAGTCACTATACCGACTGCGACATCCAGGCTCCTTCATGATACAAATGTGAAACAGATGATATTCTGACACATAGAATGAAATTGTGCCTATGTTCACAGAGCTGCATGGCTGGTGGTTTTCCTGTTGCAGCAAGGTAACTGATGCAATATGCCATCTGTTACAGGTCACTTTCTGGTATGGTTAGGCACAATCTCGAAAAGGGTCTTCTAGGGAAATGAAAATTGGCCCAATATGTCTATGAAGAATGTCACAGACTAGGCTGGGATGAAGCCCAGATTTTGGAAATTGAAAGCAATAGCAGGCACAGGAAATACAAGGAGTCAGCCCATATGGCCTATTTAACCAATTCAGTCAGCCAACCCAGTTTTTATATTTCTCCCATATGGATTCCCCTTATCAGCAATGCGGTTAGCAGCTCACAGGGAAAGTCAATATACAAATATTATGTTTCTGGACATTATCCACTATCATTTTTTATTTACGAGTAAAAACACAATGTTATCAGAGACTGGATTGTGTCTCCGTCTTCACATAATACCTACTCAGTTGGGCTCAGTTGATAGAACTAATCCATATCTCTGGACACCTGTACCAACACCAGATAGGGTATACAGGCCAAGCCCAGCTTAAACCATCTGTGAGAGCTAAGAAAAAACATTAAAAAAACTGATTCACTTAGCTCTCGCTTTAATATTATGTCTTAGCTTTTGCAGATGTTTTATGATGTGCTTGGCTTTGTATATCCTACATTGTGTTGGGTACAGGTGTCCAGAGATAGGGACTAGCTCTGTCAATTGAGCCCAACTGGGTAGGTTTTACCTGAAGACAGAGACAGAATCCAGTCTCTGAAACATTATATTTTAAAATAAGAAAAAGGACTATGGATAATATCCAGAAATATAATATTTGTATTAATGTACCATCATCACAAACTTCTAGATCTTAAGCACAATATAATCTGATATATTCTTCTTAAGTTAAAAAGGTAAAGATATCCCTCTAACAGGCCATGGAGGTCCACAGGATTGTGAGACGTTGAGACTCCCACATTTTTTAGACAGTAGGCTCACAGATGGCAGTCTTACATACCAGCCTCCCTTTACCCCCAGGAAGATTCTGATACTCATTTCTATTAGAGGCTGAGTTGATCCCAGGGCCACAGTGTGGCTGGGAGGATTAGGTCAATTGAAATATCCAATGACTGCATTGGGAATTGAACACATGAATTTTAATCTTTGGAGACATGAAAACACATTTAGAGCTAATAAAAAATTAATATCCTAAATAACTTGAGTCTCTGCTGGAATTGATTATTAATGCAGCAAAACTCAGTAACTTAGTTGACCATCAAAATATTAATGGATTTGTTCTTGTAAAGTATTAATATATTTATTTAATGTTTTAGGAGAAGGAACAGCAATAATATGCCTTGCCAACATAGTGACATTGGTGACAACCATTTCTATGTCTGCTGTTTGTACAAATGGCCAAATTAAAGGAGGTAAGGCATTTATCAGGCTAACTGGTGAAATAAAATCCCTGTGTCTAGGGCCAGCTTTAGAGTTGTAGTGGCCCTGGGGCAGTCATCATATGGAGGTCTCTATCAGAAATATATTTAGGTTATGATTTTCTTCTTCCCCTCTGATTATTTCTTACAAGAATTAAATATACCACTTAACTTTTCGTGCTTTTAGAGAGGCAAATGTCTCAATAAAATCTGCAGATTCTCCTTCTGTTTTGCGGAGGCCCTATTGCAACTATCGTGGTCACTCCCCCTTTAAAGAGGCTTATTTAATGTATAACTCTGTAACTCACTGGCCCATACTCTGCAAGCAAACTATACCCACCGAGCGACCGCTGCTTGTCAGCAAAGTTAGTGCCAACATAAACTGCTGGTTGTATCCAGTGCACTTTCGTTAAATGGGCTAACATATGTGATGTAGAGTACTGCATATATTGGCACAGCAGCTTCAGGTGATTTTAGACAACTACAATGATAGCCTGAAGTTAATGAGCTCTACATAGTATCATGTTGCTATAAGGTTGCATACATTGTTTAATCAATTTGTTGTGTTCTGGCAGATATTTAAATTTAAAAGTGAATGTTAAACAATAGGAATACCTCAGTATATTTGTAAAAGAATATAGATTTCTAAATTAATTCTCAAAAAACACCTCTCAAATAGCTTATATTGTTCATTGGTCAAAATGATGTAATGATGTCTGCAGGCAGTCAGCTGGAAGAGAATTGCATATTTTCAATCCTAATACCATTACCCCTGACTTCATTGTCAGGCATGTAGTGCCAGGAGAATTAAAATCTTTTATTCGTGGATATGCCAGAAGTTAAATGTTTAATGTTCCAATGGTAGCACAGCTGAGTCTACTTTATCTTTGCAGGTGGTATATACTACATGATATCAAGATCACTGGGACCAGAGTTTGGTGGAGCAATTGGCCTCATGTTCACACTGGCCAATTCAGTTGCAGTGTCAATGTATATTGTGGGCTTCTGTGAGTCACTCCAGGATTTACTCAGGACCTTTGGTACCACTCTCATTGATGGAGCAAGTAACGACATTCGTGTGGTTGGCCTTGTAACCCTTATAGGCATACTTGTTCTTGCAATAGTTGGCATGGACTGGGTTACAAGGGTCAGTAATTTTATAGCCTAATGTTCTTATAAATGGACTCAACAGATACTTGTTCTTGACAAGCTGAAAATTGTGACTATGGTAGTATTCATATCTCTTGATGTTTACAGGATGGCCACTGATATTGTACAAGCTAGTGTGGAACATGCCCGGTTCAAGTCTGCCACTGTGAGTTTCAAAACTAAATTTCATGTGAACTTGGACAAAGTCTTTGCAAATTCAGATGAAATATGCACTTAGGTGATGCATTTTTTTTATGCATAGGCGCAAACCTGACTTTGTGGATGAAGCAATTGGCATTTTAGGGGTTTCTCATTTTTCTCATAATCATTGCTTATACACGTATTTATCCTAGACAGTCATGATTTTGATACCACTTCTTGGACAATGTGCTCAGAATAGAGCCCAAGATTGATTTTGTATTTGATCAAGCACAGTTTTGAGGAGGCTCATTCACTTGTTCATAACTCTGTAAGCAACCTGTGTCACTGTAAAATGGGCCGGCACTTTATTCTTTTCTCAGATAACGTGGTTGTTACCTGGTTCTTGTTTTATTTATCTCATCCAGACTTCATGGAACTGTATTATTATATATTACACCAGCTGGCCACCTTGGCCACAATGAAAACATAGAGCCAAAAATTGTACAAAGGGCACATTCAAGTTCTGTCATTTTATTTTCAGCTGAGGAAAAGTATTTATAGTTCAGAGTGTTTGAATAGAAAATGTTGCCTAATAAGCTGTGTATAATTTGTAGCATTCATTTCAGTGGTTATGGTAGAAGCATAAAATAGTTTTTAATGTATACAATTTCTATTAAAAAAGTGTCTGAAGAAAAGTGAAGTAGACTGGTTTCCTCTAAATGCCAGGACCTAACAGCTGGTGAGTCCTGTGTAAGCAAGTCAGCTGTTTCACACATATGAAAGGATACACAGAACTGAAAGGAAAGGCGTACCAAGAAGTTATTTCAGAAAGCATATACACATTCCAAAAAAAGTGACAGGCCTAAATGACTTCCAGAAAGTTGTTTTATGGAAAAATGTTATGGAGTAATATGATAAAGGCGAATTCCCTACTGCCAAAAAAGTAATTCTTGCTTTTCGGGGAGAAATAGCATATGAAAGTTCAGTTAATATTTTATTTATATGCTATTATTTACTAGTTTAGTTTTATTCCTACGTAGTCTGTTCTGATATCATTTAAAGCTACTGCTGCTACACATGTGTGTGTAGAACAACAAATTGGCAATGTCACAGAAACTCCTTATTCGCTCTCACCCAGTGTCAAGAGATATGAATCCTACTATAGTGAGGAGAGAACCGACATATACTGTATGTATAATATGAACATTTTCGGATATATGATGTATGATGTGAATGGCAAACTATAATAATAACTGTTGACCTCTGCTAATAAATTAATACACAGATCTTCAAAATTAATAATTCAAAATTATCCTCCTTACCCATACATGTAATTGTTTCATTAGAGTGTTTATTGAATACTGGAGACTCAACATAACATGTAAGAGATCTTGACTTTTTGTACATTCTTTGCAAGTTTCAGACACTTTACAGGGCTCTGTTTTTCTTTCTCTTGTAATCACAGAGCAAGTAAGTCTCACATAATGAGCACCTAAAATTGATATATTGTTCCGGAATGATATCACAATGTACAGTGTGTCTTTCTAATATTCACTAATTTCTATTTCAGACGCAAATGTGCTTGCTTTTTGTTTTAATTGCTTCTCAAATTGATTTTATGGTTGGAAGCTTCCTGGGACCTCAGGATGATGAAGAAATAGCAAAAGGATTTGTAGGATACAATTGTGAGTTTCTTTAAACTATATTGGTAAAAACGTAATATAGCAAAAAGTCTTATGAAAGGTAATGTCTTCACATGTAAGCAACTCCCCCACCCCTGTCATTTTTTAAGCTCTGTTGCCAGATTATTAACTAGCACTCGCTGCATATTGACATCCATGAAATATCCATGGAACAAAATTCTTGAAAAGCTGATAGTCACTCAGCTACTCAAGAAGTCTCCTGTCTTTTACAGCATCTGAATGTGCATTACCTTGTTCATAAGAGCTTGTTTCTGTACCCAATCCTGAGCCAGATGAATCTAGTCCATATCATCTCTCACATTATATATCTATAAGATACATTTTAATGTTATCTTTATTCTGTGTCTAGGCTTCTCATGTAATCACTTTACTTCAGGTTTTCAAATTGAACTGTAGAATTTCTATTTCATTTATTCTGTTATTGACATAAATACTGTATACTGTGGCAAATTAATTATTATGTGACTTGGTATGAATATCAGTTTGCTGGAAGCCATCCGAGGCCCTTGAAGTTTTTAATTACAAGTTATTAACAGTACCTACCTGATAGCTGTAGAAACTTTTGGAGTTGAATAACATTGAGGCCATTTAATCTATAACACTACCAGCAGTGAGTTACGGTCTATTATTTTTGAATGGTAATAAATCTTTGGAAATTATTCTACTTTCATGAATGAAAATATTAAAAAAAGAATAAAAACAGCAACTTAGAACTGTACAGATATAGTTATAAGACATAACTGCTGAATAATCTTTAAGGGTCATGACTGAAAATTTTATGTTGTGTTGGTACAGTTGTATATACTGAATTCTATCATCTCCATCAGAATCATAAAATTTACATTGCCAACAACAATTTTAATAGTTTCATACTGGAAAGAATGTATTGTAGTGTGTTTATCTATTGAAGATGTTGTTCAGTTTGTTAATTGAGTTTATTAACAACCTACAATTCATAACTACAATTATTTATAACACACTTGCTAATTTATACAGTTCACAATCACTACATGTTAATCTTCTCATGATGAACTTTCTGTGGCTATCTTCCACCGAGAACTCTTTCACTGTCACTTAAACAATCAAAACACTCTCGAATACTCCCAGATACTCCAAAATAGTGACATCTGTTCTGTCTGTAATTGTCAGTATATGGCCTCCACACTGACCATGCAGAAAGCAGCCTATATTGTTGGAATGTGATTACCGACCAATTGCAAAGCAATGGTCGCGGCATGGACTCCATAGAAAACACAGCGCTCCCATTGTTGCCTTGAGTATATTTTGTTGCAAAGTGTTTCGAGGTCGGTCACCTAGCAACACTGTGTCCATCCATGTTACAGTATATATAAGAACCAAATTTCTTACATTTAAATATTTTTAGCTTTAGAATTTCTTTAATAAGAAATTATCAGTACCATTACATTCTCTACACTTGATGGAACAGTTCTATCTATGACAAAAGATTTTAAAAACAATAGTATCTTCAGTAATGTTCTTTGCATACTTTGAATGTCAGAAAGATAAAAATACTTGATATAAGATATATTTATTTTCTTTGTTTTTCATTTACTAATAGCAGAAACATTCAGGTCAAACCTGGGACCAGATTATCGCAACTATGAGGGAGTTGATCATGACTTCTTCTCTGTCTTTGCTGTATTCTTCCCAGCTGTAACTGGTATTGTGGCGGGAGCCAATCTGTCAGGAGACCTTAAGGTACTTCTGTTCACTTTAAACGTTAGAAACAATATCAATTAATATAGTCTTCCTGTGTACAAAGTTAACACAGTTCTTTCAATCTAATAACTCATTATGGAACATTATCTGAGAGATAAATTAGGCTTCTGATGAATTAAAAACTCGCGAAGAGTTGGGAACATTGTACATTTATTTTATAAATAAGAAATAAGTCGAATCTTTCAGAGGCGAAATTTATAAATTTAAAATATATTAGGAAGGAATATGAGATTACTTTGCACATTTTGTTCAGTCCCTTGACAAAATTCTGAGTCTCAGAAGAGCTACGTGTGACCAATTCTTCATGGACAGAATGAGAATTAGGGAAAAGAATTAGGCATAATGTAAGTCAGGAATGACCCTTATCCTTATCTTGAACCTGATAAAAATGTAGAATTGACCAACATTGTTTTTAATTAAGTAATAACAAATGATGTAACTGACTATAATTACAATTTTCAGCTGAGACAATCGTTTGAAATTCTCTTATATTTCTTATAAAACGGATTCCTATTTAATTTTCAAAGAATATCTCATAGAATACAGTATTGTAACGTGTTTTGCTACTGAAGATGCCGTTTGGATTGTTAATTAGTTTATTTAACAACCTACAAGTCGTAGCTACAGTTAATTATAACACTGTTACGGGTTTACACAATTTACAGTTTCACAACTACTGCTATCTGCAGTATTAACAATTACTTGACTGCAATTAACTGGTTACCCTTTCTCTGGTAATTGGCTCAATACTCACTAACTAATCACTCACTACTCACCAACTAATCATTTCTAATCACATGTTCCGGTATTCTTCTTTCCCTGTTCACGATTCTTTCCCTAAAACTGAACTCGGTGACTGTTCCAATTCAACTGTCTTCGGCGGCCGCTATCTTTCAACTGACTCCTTAAAGTCAAAGTCACATTGCGACTGACGGTCAATCAGTCAGTAAGTTTTGGTGTGGAGCCCCATTTGGAGTTCATGACCAGATATTAATTATTACCATTTGACAGTTACGGTCTTGTTTCTGTGGGGCGCCTTCTCTGATGAGAGGACGGATCTGTCTTTTGTATATGCTGCTGGCCCTTGCAAGCGCAGTCTTACTCGGGTCCGAGTCCCTTGGGACTTGCGACCATATTTTACTGTCTCAGAATTGAGACTTCCCTTTTCGTCGCCTCCTACGACTCGCAGGGTCATTAAGCAGTGCAGTTCTCTTATAAACCCTCAGCCGGGCAACGGGAAACGGCCTCACTTCCTTGTTGCCTAGTCGCCGTGTTTACAGGTTTTGCTGGGCAACGCTGTCGAGAGTTGTTTACTGCTGCATAGCAACCGCGGCATCCCTTGGTAACGTCAGCGCGGGAGGGGGCGGGGTGTTGACTGGCCTGTTACCGTAGCAGCGGCAATGCTCCGAAGGTGTTATGTCACCACTGGCTGGGAAGGCGGTGTCCTGCATAGTGCAAATACATAACAGTATAATAGTTTGATTCTCAAGTGTAAGAAACCTTATGCAGATATTTTTGATGTTATAATATTTAATAATTTTTTGAAAAATGAAACTTAAAATACAATCCATAAAAAGATGTTACTAAGAACCTATGTATTATTAGACATATTTAAGAGTTAAGTCGAAAGATTTCTGACGATGATGTGTAACAGGGAACATGAATATTAAGATCTAAAATTTGTGATGATGGTGTATTAGTACAAATATTATTTTTCCGGACATTATCCATCATACTGTTTTTATTTAAAACACACTGTTTTGGAGACTGGATTCTGTCTCTGTCTTCAGGTAAAACTTATTCAGATGTGCCCAATCAAAAGATGTAGTCCCTATTTGCAGATGCTTGCACCAACACAAGATAGAGTATGCAAATGAAGCACAGCATGAACCATCTGCAAGAGTTAAGAAAAAACATTAAGATTTTAAAGAACTTCACGTATATAAGGCCCACCACCATATATGTTTAGTATTTTAACATTTTAATGTTTTGTCTTAACTTCCCATTAAAAACTTCCACACATATGGTGCCAGGCCTCATGCATGTGAAGTATTTTAACTCTTCAATGTTTTGTCATAACTCTCACAGATGGTTTGTGCTGTGCTTGGTTTGCATACCCTGTCTTGTATTGGTGCAGGTATCTGAGGATAAGGACTAGCTCCATTTATTGGACCCAAATGAGTATGTTTTACCTGATAGAGAGAGACAGAATCCAGTTTCTGAAATGTTGTGTTTTAAATGAAAACAGGATTATGGATAATGTCAAAAAACATAATATTTGTAGCACGAATATTATTTTGGACACTACTAATCACTGGTCCAGTGATCAGGCCTAGCTGTTTATGATGGTCCAAACTGAGTAGGTATCTTTTCATCCTTATGGCTAGTGATGCAAACATCTATTATCTGAAACCCTGTGTTTGAAAGAACTTTAAATGATGGACACTATCTAAAATAAGTGATGTTTATATTTAAGGGAATTCTGCACAACTTGTCAGAGCTATCATTCTCTGTATGACACTTCGTTCATATGTGGCTGCTATTCTGATTGTGTTGCAAATTATACATTTTAAGTGTTTTGTGTGTGATTGATTGTGTCAGTTCATATTAAACCATACATAGCCATGAAATGAGTTGGATGCAGCTTTGCAGTCACTTGTTTGAAATCTAAATATGTAACAAAGGGCAAATAAATTTTTAAGATAATCTGTTGTGGTCAAAATCAAATTTAATACATTTCTAATTGTAAGAGCAATTAAAATTTTAAACATGCTATCTTTCCTTGGTTCTATTAATGAATATATAACATTATTATTATTTAATCTTTCTTTTACTATCATAGCATGTAATATTGATTTCACAAGATTATTTGACAAAATTTTAATCATTCATTTGTACTGGTAGTGAACCTTAATATTTAACATACAATAGTGAAGCAGATATGCATCAATATTGAGTCACTTAGTGATTAAATGACAAAATTTCTCTGTTCTACTAACTGCAAAATTAGGAGACCTATAATTTAGAATTTAGAGCACTAGATAAAGAAAGACACAGTTGTGTTCCATTATGATATACTGTGCAAACCTAAAGAATAATTTTAGTATTACTAGCTTTCTGGAATTTGTCCATCATCTAATATTCTAAAAACCAGAAAATCAATGTGTTTAGGAACTGAATCTGCTCCTGTCCTCAGATGGAGGATACATACACAGTTGGATCCATTAGAAAGAGTTAATTTCAATCACTGGATTAGTCCCACTCACAGATCCAGTGATTGGGATTAGCTCTTTCTAACAAACCCAACTGAATAGGTAACCTCCACCCCCAACACACACACACACACACCTCTGCAAGAGAGAGTTCATCCAGATCTCGAAATACTGCGTTCTGTTTAAAATATCAGGGAACAGACTTTCCTTTCGTTTTCTTTACGTTCTAACAATGCAACTAGTCTGAGACTAACGAGCATTTCTGTTCTCTCTTAAACTACTACTACTAATGCTACTACTACTACTACTACTACTACTACTACTACTAGAACTAAACTCTGAGACTATGCCCAACAGTGTGTCCCAGCATCTGGTGTTTTGAGCACATTGTTGTAGCACCCATATCGCTAATTACACTAATGCGCACTTGCACTACACTAGTTCAAACGGCTTGAGTCTCTTGAGCCTCCTCACTGTCCTCTTGTTGTCAAGAAGCTATATTACTGACAATGGACAAGGACAAAACTGTTAACTGTAAATGAAATACACTTGTTGGAACTCTTTAGAACTGAAAAATAGTGATTATAATATAACACATGTTTTCAGGACCCCAGTAGTGCCATTCCTGTAGGCACTCTGCTGGCCATCTTCGTCACATTTTTGTCTTACATAGGCTATGCATTCATGATGGGAGGTTGTGTGCTCCGCACAGCTTCTGGAAATGTAACAGAATACCTTCAAGTTAAAGGTGAACCTGATGAATGGGCAGTCTTCAGCAACTGTACTGATCGAAGCTGTCTATATGGACTGCACAATGATAGTCAGGTTTGTCATATTAACTATATTTTGTATGATATAAGTACTTTTTCAGGTAATTTGAAAATAATCCTTTTGCCCTTAGGGATGGATTATTTTTTTAACTATAAAATTTTCTTTGCCAGTTATATTGAGTACTGCTCTATATATTTGTGTCTTTCAAGACAGTAAACTAAAAATGTGATATTTGTAAGAAACTGGGTAATTTTTTATTTCAGCATATCACTATTCCTAGTACCTAAACATTCCTACCAGAAAGATTTGAGGTTCACACAGTGGTATATACAAAAAGTCTGTTTTCTGGGATGTGACACACACAGCCTGGTAGAAGTTTACCATTGTTTCAGAGGAAAGCACTGCCCCCATCTTCAGAGCAAGCCAGGTAGTGTGCTCTGCTCACTCTTTGACCCTGAAGATGGTGGCAGTATGTTCCTCCAAAATATTGGTGAACTTTCATTAGTTTACATTGTGTAACTTCCCAGAAGCTGGTACCCTTCTATATTACTAGTAACTTTGTACACATGTAATATTGGAGGTATTTTTGTATTCTGTTAATAATACACACAATAAAAATTGTTTTAAACAAAATCAGCAAAACTATGACAAATATGCTTATATATCTTTAAAAAAATTGAAATAGGATTTACTGTTTTTAGAAATTTCTTTAAAAATTAATTGACTGTGTATAAAGGTATTTGTTATTAATTATTTTAAAATTGCAATGAATGGATTTTGAAAAATATTTTTATTCTCTCTTGAATGAAATGCAGTATCATGTTGTTATATACATGACATCTGTGTAGAATAAAGAAAACAGAGTTGAGAAAGATGCAGTATATATGCTTTATTTAAAACATGTTTTGTTATTAGAAAACAATAAAAATTAAGTTCCTAAAATTAGTAACAATATAATTTCTTACATATTTCCATCAGGAGTTGTTTTCACTTTGTGCTGGTTTCTTTGAACAGGCCATGGAGTTGGCTTCATCATGGGGCCCATTAATCTATGGAGGCTGTTTTGCAGCCACCTTATCATCTGCCATTGCTAGCCTTGTTGGAGCACCCAGAGTTCTCCAGGTGGGCCATTTAATTATTGTCAAGTTAGAAGGATTGTGTTATTGTAGATAAATAGTGGCATTTTGGACTTTAACATGATTTTTAAATAACTTGTTTCCATTTAAATCAGTTTCAGGTGTTATTTGTTTGTCTTTTCTATATGAATTTCAATTAAGAGTCAGGATAGCTCAGTCAGTATAGTGATGGACTACAGGCTGACAGGGTCAAGCTTTATCTCTACCTCACAGTGTCCAGACCAACTCTGGGTCTCAACCATCCTCCTATCCAGCGGTACTGGGGTACCACAGCGGTAAAGCAGTCAGGGCATGAAGGTGATCACTCACCTCCTTCTGATGCCAAGATGATGGTGCAGCTATACCTCCACACCCCCCTATGTCTTAATGACATGGTGGTTAATTAATTAACCACAGAGACAACTTTGCCTTTACAAACATAGCAGTTATTCCTGCTACTGCTACTGCTACTGCTACTGCTACTACTACAACCACCACCACCATCACAATCTTCTTCATCACTGTACGCTCTTGAGTAACCACATTAATGGAAAGGAGAATTAGTACCGATAGTGAAAACTAGAGATAATCCAGAATATTGTAAACTTTTATAAGGAGAATATTGTGATTTACATGGAGGTGATTGTTCACATTGTGGTCTTTTAGTTTGTGACACCATGCAAACCTGCTGTAGGTGAATACTGACATTTTTGAGGGAAATGCTACAGGGTTTAAATGTGTAGGATAAGGAAAATTGCTCTTCACTATTCTCATTAGCCTAGACCAAGCTCCATTTCATCTCCCCTTCCAGTAGATTTGCATGACCATGTTCCTTGCAAGCTGCATTGTTACCCTGTTTCATTATCCTAAACATTTCAGCCCTGAAGATGGAGTTGCATGTTCCTCAAGAGATCTCAGTATCTACCTTTAAACATATGGTAAAGGGGCAAAATTTGCTATAATACAGAATGGATTTTAATTTTACGTTCATGTAGTGTTAAGTGAGATGAAAATATTCAGTCCCGTTATCTGTTTGAAGTTAGTCTCTTTGGAAATTCATATTCATACCACTATAATGCATTTCTTTCATAATCCCAAGGGTTAACCATAAAAACTGATCTTGATTTAAATGATTTATTATTTAAGCTTTCTGAAAATGTTGCTTGTTTTCTTTAGGAATCATGTAATTGGAACATTACAGAAGTATTTCTATCAGAACAAAATACGTACCATTAGGATACTTCGTAAGGAATGCAGAAAATACTGTAAATAGTTGTGGTCATTTTCCAACTTCTTTTCTGTTTACTTGGTGTGTTAATGCAGTTCAGTTATGAATCCTATGGTTTGTCTGTAGTGGAGAAGATAGTACTTGTACATCTTTATAAGCTCTTATTTCTAAAGCTGGAACCTGAATAAAGTAAGATTTCCCACTTCCTTTCTCAAACTAAAATACAATGTGGCTACATTTCCTTTATAATTTGGTAATGAAATCGGTTCTTAGTGTATTTACTTGGATGAGTGTTTTAAATTTTTCTGCAATGATAGCGATAATGACATCATCAGTCATCATCAGTCTTTATAGATTATCACTGTTCTACTTGCTGAATATAATATCATACACCATTTATTTGCTGCAATGGCTTCTAACAAAATTCGTGAACAGTTCTAAGTCTGCTCTGTTATTTTTGTAATATGAAGAATGTTGTTAGAATGGCTGATGCTGATTCTGATCTATGTTAAAAGTAAAATTTCTGAGAAAAAATTTGAGTTGAATTGCAAGTAAAATTGCTGGCACTAAAGACATTTTTAATTTTAGTTTCTATAGAAATGCCAAGGACTATTAAAGTAATTTTACAGATAATATATTTATCTCCATTCTTCATTGTCTAGATAATGTTGGACCTTCAACTTCTCACAACCCTATGGTCCTTCATGGCCTGTTAAAGGGATAGCTTTACCATTTTTAAACTTTATCATTCTTCACATGAGAGAAAATCTTCCATCTTATGTTCAGAATAAGATTATAGAGGTCTGTTGCAAAATATGATCTCATATTATCATTCATAAGATATCTTTGAGGATACATGATCATATGATGAGGAACTTAGAGTATTATGTCATGGTAAGAAAGTTACTAAATCCTATTTTCTACATACAGTTGGAACTAAAATCAATATACTGGAGATCTAATTGAACACACGGGACTTTCTGCCTGCCTAAGCTATGATACACCCTCAAAGTTGATTTAAACAGAGTACAGTGGCCATGGTTTAACTTATCATCTCAGTGCACCTGTGTGATCTGCATTATCCCAGTACATGTTACAACTAAAAACTTGGGCAATGATACTAAAAAGTTTAAATCAGAGTTAAAGAATAATCTACATGCTCATTCCTTCTACTCATTAGATGAATACTTCAATGTAAATAGAGAATGATGTTTTGACTTGTTCTGTATCCAAAGGTACTAACCTGCTTAGGATTTATAGAATGTAAATAAATTCAATTCAATTCAACTCTGTTGTTACAAAAGCAGTTGTCTTTTCTGAGTGTCAAATTAGTCAGAATATAACACAATCACATTGTATTGCAAAGGGTTAAATGGCTTTTTCATATCATATTCTTTATTAGCTCTAGTTTAAATATAACAATTTGAATACCTGTAATATTCCTCTTATAAAATACATTGTTTCCAGGCTTTGGCGAAAGATAAACTGTATCCATTTATAGGCTTCTTCTCAAAGGGACATGGAGCTAACAATGATCCAGTTCGTGGTTATGTTCTGGTATTTGTTATATCATTTGGATGCATATTGATTGGTAAGAAAAACTTGATATTACAGAGTGTATAACTGTGTTTACCTTTCCATTTGTAGATTTTACTTTCATGAAGTGGTTTATTTTCACATCAGTGGATCGTTTCATTGTTTCATGATGCTATGTAGAGCAATATTTTTGTTTAAATATTAAATACTTTCATTGCTTGTGATCATTATTCATCCATATCTGAAATTTGGCATAAACTAAGGAATGAGAAAGAACTGGGAATAAGTCAGGCATAATATGTTTCCAATTGTTTGCTTGGATGACTGAGAGAAAAAATTAAAATCATCAGTTAGGATAGTTTCCCCACCGATGGTGTCTCCACCTTGTTGTGATGGTGGGATTTGAGTGTTCCTGAGACCCTGAGAGCTATACCGGTGGTAGTGTAGCTACTGGTAAGGTCACTCATACCATACAGGTCAAGGGGTAGGAGATAGATGAAGAGGGATGCCCTGGTCCTCCAGGTTTGGGTTTGGGTGTAAGGCTAACAACCTCATATCATAAAAACTAAATTGTTCAGAAGCCAGATAATCATCCTCAGATAGATGAACAAGGAAAATAGGAAGACACAGGTTGAGATGGTTGGGTGATGTACAGGATGATCTCTGTAAAATGAAAGTGAAAGGAAGTAGAGAAGAATGGAGGCAGATTGTTCAGGAGGCAGAAGCTCGCCCTGAGCTATAGTGCTGAAGGGGAAGGGAGGAAGGAAGTTAGGATAGTTGATAAACCAATTTCAATTTGAATCATGTTCCTCTTAAAAAACTTGTTTGTTTTTATATTGCGCCATCTTATCAGTGCAACCATTTATTCAAGTAGATTATCTCAAGAACAATGTCTTGTTTCTTTTCAGATGGCATTCAGTTTGTGTACTGGCTATTTTGATTGATATTTACATAGTTTTGCCAGTTTCCTTAGATAAGGCCTTTAAATGTCACTTCATCCACCTAATTTTGCCAATCATATTCAGGGCAATGTTTCATTTGCTGCAGTTGATGCATAGCTGTTAAATGGCCTGGCAGTACCTTTGTCCAGACAGGAATGGTACTCAAGTGCCTTCCAGTGTCTGGAACGATTTCTTCGTTTACTCTTCTTATTTGAGTTTTAAATTTGCTGATAAATTTTTAAAAAGCAATTTATTCCCCATGTAGTATGCTTAAGTTATATATTATCCACTGTCTAATAGTTTACACCCAGTGTTTTGTAAGTTGTGTTTATTCCAATCTTCAGTCTTGTACATATTTTATGGCTTCTATCTTCAAAACATTTTTCAGTAGATTACAGTAAATAAAGCGTCATATTAACACTACAATCAATAATCCGATCGCCATATGCAACGTAAGTCGTATCTTACATAATAGTACATTGCCCCTTGACCACTAATGTAATTAGGCTTTATATTAATAGCAATTTTTTCTGTTGTATAAGTGATCCATAACTTATTTTTGAAGTTGAGGCAAATCCTTTTTTGATTTTTACGCTAATAATTGTGTTTTATTGCATGGTAATTAACACCTTAGACTATTATTCAAAGAACCTGGGTTTAATACTGGTTGCTGTTATTAGAAAACTAAAGAAATATATATAAGGACTGTCAAGTTAATGATCAGATGTCATGTGAAGATAGACATTAATCTAACTCACGAAACTGTATGTTCTTGAAATATCCTTACATGTGTGTCCAGCAAAATGAAACCCTGATAGTATTACAATATTTTCTGACTCTACAAATGATTGATATAGAAGGTATAACATATATATTTTTTTTTTCAGCTCAGCTGAATGCTATAGCACCTTTGCTTTCAAATTTCTTCCTGGCTGCCTATGCCCTCATCAATTTCTCAGTATTTCATGCATCCATTTCTAAGAGTCCAGGCTGGAGGCCTGCATTCAAGGTAGGTAAGCAGACTGTTACTGCTACTGCTACTGCAGATACAGATGATGGTTACAGGAACCCAATTTTTTCCTGCTTAAGAAATCCTCACATTTCAGCATTCAGACTTCAAGACTTTTTTATGATTTGAAAGTAAATTAATTTCTTCAAAACCAGCTTCAGTTCTATCCTTTCACTTAATAGCTGGTCAATATAACAACTGATCTTAACAAAATTAGTTGCGATGTGAACTGCACAGTATTACCCTGATACTTCAGAAGAGCATGTTCCTGGAATTGCGTTTGTATATCAAGATTTGTCTATCGAGTATTTTTCAGTATTAATACTATAGGGGTACATTCTTAGTCTCATGCTATAGAAACTTCACAACTTTTCACACTTATCATTCATATGCATAACGAAATGTATATATATGTAAGCTAAACTTTTCTCAGGTGATTGATTAGCCTTGTCTATTTTTAACTGAAAACTAACATTTCAGAGATCTCCTCAGTCTCCATCATGAGGGTTAATGTGGTGAATGACCATATATCACTGATTTTCATATTAGTGTGTCAAATTAGTGCCTCTTCCCATTGGAGTATTATGTAGTATAAGGGCGGAATGAAACTGTGTGGTCACTCATCCAACTCTTAACCTTTCACCTTGTTGCTTAATATGGAGTCCCTGTTGTCATACAATATTGTTTCCTTTTTTATGTGCTCTCTGCTGTCTTCTTAGGATTTTCATGTTACATGTGTGCTGGGATGCCTTAGTAAACTGGTACTGGCATTCTATGCTTTGATAGTTTGAAATCTTCTTTTCTGTTTAGATCTAATTCTATTTCTATTGCTTCTTTGGCAAGTCAGTCCATGTTCTGGCTAGTACTTCGATCTCATGGAACTTTATCCAATGGCCTGATTCAGTGCTGTGTTCTGCCACTTCGGACTTGTCTGGTTGATACAAATGTAGTTGTCATTCATGTTCTTTACACCGTGTTTTATGAATTGACTTGCCTGTACATATATAAATATCCCCCACTTGCTATTATCACAGAAGAATTGGAAGATAAGTTCCACTGGTTCTGATCTAAACCCACATCCCTAGCATCTCCTCTATATGCAGATTTCTTGTATTAGTCAAATTTCAGACAATTAAATGACTACCAGACTGATCAGCGAACTTAACTTTATCAGTGTTATTCTAACATGTTTTTACTGCATAAACAGAAAAACCACCTACCAACAGTCACCTAATGTTTACCATCTTCAGTTATATGACTGAATTACGTTTTCTGCTTTAATGTGAGAGTTTCTCTTTTTTTTTACTGCATTATCATTATCACTTAGCGTTCATTGCATAGACTTGTTGGATACAGAAACAGCAGTCTTGTTATATCACAATTCACACAGAGAAGAAAGTGGTTCATGACAGCTGACGGCAATTTTGAATTGTGTGCCAATGATTTGCCAAGACGGATGTAAACAAATGACCTACAGTTGTGTACTGACCCTCTACATGTCATGTAAACTGAACTGAATTATTAGTTTCATAGTTGTTAAACAATTAATTCATAACACATGACCTGCATACATTGTTAAACTAATTCATGATATAAAGGTTGTGTATTTTGAAATGGCAGTTTACTTTGCTTTATGTGTAAAATAATGGTAATAAATTTAAAGTGTATTTTTAAACTTTGTTCATCGAAGTGTGACTGCACCAAATCAGTTCAGAACAGGGTATGATAGCAGGCTTTTATGAACCTATAGTCTGCTTTCTTGTTCCATATAAGCAAGGAATATCTGCCCCAGGTGAATGAATATCTGATTCCTAAGGAAGCTCCTGTACCAAAAGCAATTGTTTACATAGACAGTTATGTAACAATTAGTTAATCCAACCTGCCATACAAACATATACACCAATTTCAGGCTATGGTAGAATTTCAGCATTTATGTTGGTCTTGGAGCTCTGTGGTGATGCCAGGTAGCAATGGGTTTTATAGCCAGTATTTCTGACATACATTCTGCCTCCATTTTAAAAAATTAATTACCTTCCAAATGAAATGTTGGCCATGAAGACAATTTCTATGTGATGCCACTGTGTATACATAGACATAAAGAGGAAACCACTTTGACCTCTTGGCAAGAAGTAATACGACGTTCCTCTCTTGCAGCAAGAATAGCATTAGCTTAGTTTAATGTTTCAGTGTTGTTACTATTCCTGGGTAAGGTCACAATGTTCTACCACATCTGTTATATCTGTAGAAGAGGAAATTCTACTGATTTAAGAAGAAGTAAGCCATGGTTGTACAAACATTACATCTGGTGTGATATGATGAGCATTTATAGAATTGATTGAATAGGCCAAAAATAAAAATAAAATCATGAGGAAGTTCTTAGAAAAATAAATCTTTCAAAGAATATTTAAAACATTCATTTATTTTTATCACAATTAATGCCCGGTTACTATTTACTCTAGTTTGATACATTCCTCAACTGCTGTCAGTAAGAGTGAAAACTTATATGTAACATGAAATCGTATTATTCTTCTTATCTAACATTATTAAATTTTCAATTTTTCTTTCAGTATTACAATGCTTGGGTGAGTCTTGCTGGAACATTGCTGTGCATTGCTGTCATGTTCCTTATGTCTTGGGTGATGGCACTCATCACATTTGTGGTCGTCATCACACTCTATCTCTACGTCTCCTACCGCAAGCCAGGTATGACTAGCAGATTTATCAAACAATGATGTTGAATCACATTCACTAAGTCACAAGTTCAAGTCTCTACTGGGAAGCTAACTGTCAAGATTTTTTTTTTTCATTTTGTAGATTTCCTCAGGCCCTGTAGAGAAATATCAGATTAGTAACTTGCATTAGGCCATGACCATTTTCTTCCATATCCTTCCCAAGTAATTATTCACTAATCATCCTAATGTTCAACACAATTTAATCTCAGCTACTGTAAGCGTCATTAAATAATCCCTAAAAGAAAATATATTAACAACGTGTGTCACTCAAGTGAACATGTTCTGTTTGTGGCAACAGAACCCAACATCTTGGCTAACAGAGAACTATTTCATTGTTTTTCAACAGATATCATGATGTAATATCCAAAAAACTTTCACAGATCATAGTACATGGAGTCATCGTCAACACTAAACTCTGCCCAGTGAGTTTTTCCTTCTCACTGAGCACATGTAATTGTTGCAGAAAGTACTTTACAGGACCACGTAAAACAGCAGGATTGATGCAAGACAAAATGTGACATTTTTATTGAAGAGGAATTGGACGGTATTAGCACTCATTTAGAAAACACACAAAAATATTTCTCTGCTTGGTTCTCCATTGTGCTTGTCAGAAATTCAGATCCTGCTAAAACAAAGCTGTTAAAAATATGACTTCACAAAACTGGTTGTGCAAAATAATATACCCCCAAATTTTGAAGCAAGAATCTGGTGGTGTATGTGGTTTCTTTCAGACATTGATTACTTTATGTGGCTACATGAACAGTTCTAATGGGATTTAGAAAATTACCATGCAATTCATGAAGTTGAGGTGACAGCTGTGTCCTGTGTATAGGAATAGTGGCAGTATGCAAGTCCTGTGTAGAAGTTTAATGGTGTCGAATCCTAGATTTCATGGAGAAGAAAGCACCACATTTATTAGTGAAGGCTTTGCTGCTATGTGTAATTACCTATTTAATTTTCAGTGCTGAGCCCACAGGTAACTTGAATATCCAATGCACTTTTTAAAGAAAACAAATATGTTCCAGTGTTCATTTCATAGAAGCGTTCCATTTTTCAAGGAAAATGGCATGTAGGTCGATTTGGCTACTGCTGCATAGTCCATGGGTTTAAAATGAAATTTAAACATTCAAGAGAGAACATGTTACAATAAAATGTGAGATGGTACAGAGCAAGTTCTGTAAATATAGAAATAAAATTTCAACACTAAATATTTGGCTAACAAAATGAGTTTGCATAGTGAACGAAATGTGTTATAGTATTGCTGTAATCTAGTCTCGAACATGTATAAAACCTGCATCTGTTTATATATTGTGTCTGCATACACTTAGCCTTATTCCTGCTTCTTCTACTCTTATTTAATACAATTTCACTTACATGGCCTTTCTTTATCGTGCTGTCAGAGTCTGGACTATAAAATGGTGGGATGACTAATTAATAATAAATTGGAAAGGAGGGAGTCATGGCCTAATGGAGGTGTTGTGTTATTTGCCAAGAGGGACTGAGGAAAGCCACAGAAACCTCAGCAAAATGTGTAATCTTTTGACCAAGATTAAAACTGAGCACTTCCTGAATGCAAGTATTGAACAATTTCACGTTACAGATACACACACGAAAGTAAGAAGAATACTCCGATAGAAGAAGATAGGTGTGACTTGCGTATTGAGATACGACATAAGGATGACAAATCCTGAACAGTTTTAATATTTTTAATATTTAAAATTTATCAATATATATGATGAATATATATTTTAGTTATTTTAGTATAAAGACAACAGGGCATGCAATGAAGTAGTTTGACGTACATTGAAAAGCACCTGAAGATGGCACTTTTGTGCTGAAACATGTAGTGCAAGAGAGAACGGTAAGGTGAATAAATGTATGCACTGTAAGACAGTTAGAATAAATCATGGGCAAGTATTGAATGTTGTGTTTACAAGAAACTCCTCGGTTTTTGTTATGAATAACTGAATGCACACTGAACCTGTATGAGAGGGAAGAAAGCAGTGTAAGCCAAAGGTGCTGTGAGCACATTGGTCCTTTTGTGACTGCTCTTCCTTCATGTACATAGGTGCATGGGATAGAACAGTGGAAATCTTGAGGTAGTCTTTTAAATCCTGGTGAAATTCCAAATCTTTTTCACATAAGCCAGAAGGTCGCGGGTTCAAATCTTGATGAGGTCATTGGATTCTTTTCAATTGACCTAATCCTTCCGACCGCACTATGGCCCTGGGGTTCACTCAGCCTCTAACAGAAACGAGTACCAGGATTTAAATAAATAATTTTCCTGGGGAGTAAAGCGCAGCCGGCACGTAAGGCTGACAACCTTACCGCCATCTTTGAGCCGATTGTCTAGATAATGTGGGACCCTTAACGTCTCACAACCCTATGGGCCTTCACAGGCTGTTACAAGGATAACTTTACTTTACTTTACCGAATATAACAAAGGATTTACATAGAATTGAAGCATATCCACCTTTATAACTACTTTCTGTGCAAAGGTTCAAATATCTCTTGTTAGAACACTCTGTACACTTTTTCAATAAAGCACATTGTGTCCAGTGACTGTGACTAGCTCATCCACCTGAGGACGGAGACAGATTCAGTCTCTGAAACGTTGTGGTTTTTGTCTTATATATATCAAACGATGGATAGAGTCCAAAATAAGCCTAATAGTTCTGTACAGCAAACACCATTGTCAGAATCCTTTTAAGTCTACATTGTGTTTTCTTGTACAGTTACACCCTTTCATTGAATACAGTAGAACGTTTAAATGCAAAATTGATCACATGTCTCTACTGTGTACTTTTACAGAGGTAAACTGGGGCAGCTCAACACAGGCTCATTCATACAGCTCTGCACTCAAGGCAATGCTTGAACTAAATCGAGTAGAAGAACATGTCAAAAACTTCCGCCCACAAGTCCTTGTTCTTACTGGTATGCCCGGATCCAGGCCCCCTCTTGTTGACTTTGCATACCTCATCACAAAGGGACTGTCTTTGCTTGTATGTGCTGATATTCTCAAGGTAAGTAAAGCTTAATATTTATTTCCAGAAATTCATAAAACCTGAATATATATATATATATATATATATGCATACACACACTCACTCACACACACACACATACACACACACGTATTGTGTATATGTATTTGTAGTTTATTTAATGACACTGTCAGTAAATCATACTACATAATGTTGAATGACTGGATGGTAGTGAATAATGAATTGAAAAGGATGTAGATTGAAACATTCATGGCCTTATATTTATGTACTATCCTTGAATTTACCTATAGGGACCTAGAAACATCACCAAAAATCTGTTAGTACAATTGGTGTCCTGGCAGAGGTTCAAATTGAGCTCCTTCATAACATGATCTTTGGTTTTCCATTTGGAGGTCAGTGTATTCTCAGGTGGTCTTAACGGTACTGTATGACTTAGTTGACCTTAATATTGTGGTTTCCGGTACAGCTTTCCTTCGTACACTACAAAATTGTCCTAGCAGAACATTCATAAGATTGAATTACATTACATTACATTACATTGCGTTGCATTCCATAAATCCAAAGTTAGTCAAAATGCCTGTAGGATGTAGAATATGTCATATAAATACAAAACACATTTACAGTCCCATTGGAGTTCCCACACAAGAGAAACCAAGAATATGTAGTGACTACACAGAATGCTATTTAAAGATACATAAGTTATTTTCTAGACAATAGGTATTCATCAACAGAGTAGAATGAATATGTATTTAAGTATTTTTTCAGTGCTATTTTAAATCATTTTATGTTTTACATAGTCTACAGAGAGCAGATGTGTTTCTGTATTTACTCTGGTTGTCTTTTCAGGAGCTACATATTATAGTCCTAATAATAATCAGTGGACTGCACAAATTATAAAGACCCTCATGTAATTGTCCAGCCATTTATCATCTCCTCCCTCACAAATCCACACACATAATTTTATTAGTGCCTGTTCTCAAACACATAAAACCAATGTTCCTCCGTTAATATCAGAAACCATATTTCACACACACCCAAGAAATTGATAAATGTATAGTTCTGTGTATATTTACCTTTACAATTTTGGATAGCAGATATTAAGACAAATTATTGTGAACTGGATGGTAACAAACATTTCTTGAATTTAAACTGCTCTTAATTTTTTCATGAACAATATTTTTATTTGGCACTGTCATTTTTAATTTAACTTCACATTTTTGAACCATTTATTATCTGTTTTCTATACTGTGTTTTAGTCCTACTTTCTAGTAACAACAATACGTGAATATATGCTTTGTTTGTTCAAGCCAGTTATGACCATAATAAGCTATTACAGACAATAGTATTGGCATTATGGAATCCCATTTTCACGAATTTATTTCTTTATTCACCCACACAGTTTTTCTCAGTCTTCTCACAGATGTGTTCCTTATTGGTTTTAAAACTGAGAACAGTGGTAGTCAAAAATGTGTGGTTTTACTGTCTTGCATTCCCCATCATTTACAGCAATTTCCATCGTTGACAAATTCATTGTAAGATGTATTTCATCAAGCGGGGTTAGTACTGAAAGTGAAAGTAATGGCTCAGGAGAAGAGAGACCAAAATCAATGTGTCAGTAGTGTAGTGATAACCGTTTGTATTTCGCTTTTTCTGGTGTGGTGAAGCAGCATGTTTGATGCCTAAGTGTCTTCTGTGTGGAGAAAAACTTAGCAATAATGCTGTGGTTCCAAGTGAGGTAAAGGCTGTGCCATAGCTTAAGCGGTTAGTCACTGGCTTCCCACTGCAGTGGCCCAGGTTCGAGCCCAGGTCTGGTCAAGTATGATTTGTGGTGGACAAAGTGGCCCTGGGACAGGTTTTCTCTGAGACTTCGGTTTCCCCTGCCAATCTTCATTCCTCAAAATTCTCCATAATCATAATCACCTGGGGCAGGTGCAATAGGCCAATCATTGGCCAACATGCAGAGTGGATCCAGCTGGACTCCACCACCCAGTATGCAAATTAATTAAAATGAAGTAAACTGATATTTAAATCAAAGCATCATTCTTTGTGTTGGAGGGCTTTAAGCTGTTTTCATTGTTTGATGGAACAGAACAAAAAGCAGCTAAAATTTATGACTTTATCAGTGCAAACTTTGGAGAAGTCCAAGAAGCTAGTTATAAAGTAGCTGAACCTACTGTAAGAACAGAAAGGCTACATACAATAGTCAAAACGTTATTAATTGTTGCCTACAAAGACATAGTAAAAATTCTTCTGCATTCAAAAGCTGCCAGAAAAATCTCTTGAAGTTCCTATATCAGCTGACGCTATCAGTTGCTGAATTGGGTTATGTCAACTAACATCATAAAATTTTGAGGGAGAAAATTAATCTCAAAAGGAAATTCTCCCTTTGAATTTACAAGTCTACTGAGATTAGTGGTCTTGCTTAACTAAATGCCAACAAAACTTCATTTGAGACATTATCACAAGCAAATGAATGAGGAGCAAGGCTCATAGATGCTAACAAGTTTAACAGTAAAGCCTTTATACGTTTCAGCCACCACTGGCTAGCATCAGAAGGCAAGGCCAACACTTCAAAGAAATTCTTTACATGTATGATAAACACAGGTTGTCATTAATGGTGCCTGTCATAATGAAATGAGAGTAGACTAAAATACTAGTGCAATTAAAATAAATTGTGTTGTTGAAAATGAGAGTCAATATCATTTAAAATTAATTAAAAATTTTGTTGTATGAGTACATGAACATGTTGACAGCCATATTTTCCTACTACTAAAAAAGAGTAAAGTAAAATAAAGCTATCCCTGTAACAGGCCATGAAGACCCACAGGGTTGTGAGATGCTGAGGGTCCCACATTATCTAGACAATCGGCTCAAAGGTGGCGGTAATATTGTCAGCCTTAAGCACCGGCCGCACTTTACTCCCCAGGAAAATTATTTAATTAATTCCTGGTACTCATTTCTGTTAGAGGCTGAGTGAATCCCGGGGCTATAGTGTGGCTGGAAGGATTAGGTCAATTGAAAAAATCCAATGACCTCATCAGGACTTGAACCCGCGACCTTCCGGCTTGTAGCATAGCCCCTCAACCAACTATGCTACCGTGTGCCCCCATTTTCCTACTACTGGCACATAAAATTTTGTGTGTGTTTGGATTTATGTCCATCTGTATACTATTATGTGTATTCTGTTGAGGACTACCATAGTGTGCAGGACATGCTGTAGTGCTCACTACAGCCTGTCCCACCTGCTGAAAAATAAACTTAAAGCGTTCCTGACTATAAAGCTTGTGTATTAACTACTCATCCATGACATTTTATCTATGTATGACTGACATTTTACATATTTAGAATTCACATGCTGTTGAGTAACATTTTCTGTTGCTGACTGTGACAATAAAAACCATTGCATATTATCACTATTCTGTTTTTTCTGAGATATTGTAAATCTATCCACAGGGAACCCACTCCCAGAGAGTTCATGATGCTCTAACCAGAAAAGCATACCACTGGTTAATACGACATAAAGTGAAAGCATTTTTTAATATTGTAGAAGATGACAGCTTTGAAGCTGGCTCTCAAGCATTGATGCAGATCTCAGGACTTGGTAAACTTCGTCCAAACATGATTCTTATGGGATACAAAGGAAATTGGAGAACATGTGATCGAGAAGAACTTAAGCAGTACTTCAACGTTATCCAGTTAGTGATATGTTTCTGTACCAAAACATTTGTCCTAATCCTTTCACTGCTGGTGAAGTGTAATGTCAATGGTCTGTTTATTACCTATTTTTCACCCAATTATATAGATATGGAAATCAAGTGTAGTGTTTCATCCCATCATATGTAAATGCATGTGGGAACATCCCACATTATCACGCATTTTCTGCAACACACACTCTTCACATCACTTTTCACAATCACGCGCGCTAACCAATCAAATTGCTCCAAACGTTCGCATTTATATTGCGCTCGCAGCTAGCCCCGCATCTACATCATCATGCGCACTAGCCAATCAGCGCCCTGCAAATTCTTCCTCCTCAATTTCAAGTTTCGCTCCACCCACCAAGCAGTGTATAAAAAGGAGCAGCCTCGAATCGGCAGCATCAGTTTGACTTCAGTCTACGATCAAGCCACACTCAAGCAACATCAGCTAGCAGGCTTCTTTGCCAGCACTCGGTCTTCGGAGGCATTGGCAGGCTGCACCAGGCACGACTGCCTCGGCCCTCCGTCTCTCACACCTGACGCACTGAGGCACCTCACCTGGACTCACTGGTGGTCGTGTCCCTGTCCAACCCACTGGGCATCTGGCGTAGCCACTGCCTCATCACTCCTACGACCGCGCTGCACGACCACGCAACTTCAACCCTCCTGCCGCACGGCGATCCAGCAACCTCCAGCAACGGCCGCGCTGTGGCCAGTCAAATCACCGCAACTAACCTCTCTCCCTACCGGCACGCACCGCACTACCTCACCAATCAAACATCTCAGCAACCACGGTCCTTTTCAGGACCAACAAACTGTTCCGATGAAGTGGGTTGTCATCGGAGTAATGACAAAACTACATAAAACCCCACATACATTAGTTTTTATCATTTAATTCATGGAGCTGAGCCCTTTTTGAGATGCTGCCAATTGTGCAGCCACTCAAGAAATTTCCAGCATTTTATGGAACCTGAAGGTTCATTACCGTATTCACAAGAACCCTCCACTGGACCCTATCCTGAGCCAGATCAATCAAATCCATCCCATCCCATTCTATCTCTCTAAGATCCCTTGTAATATTGTTCACCCACATATGTCTTGGTCTTCCTAGTGGTCTCTTTCCTTCTGGCTTTCCCACCAATATCCTAAATGCCTTCCTCTTCCCCCCCATTCGTGCTACATACCCTGTCCATCTCATCCTCCTTGACATGATCATTCTAATTATACTTGGAGAAGAATGCAAGTTATGAAGCGTCTCATCATGCAGTTTTCTCTAACCTCAAATCATTTCATCTCATTTTTTATCATTAACACTGGATTTGTGTTTTGTACTATATTTATGTTACAGCAGTTCTTATAATTGATTGAATAGTTCTGATTATAGCAGAATTGTTTCATCCAGAACAGTGAAAGGGTTAGTTCTAGGAATCATATACTGAGGCTAAGAATGACTATCATGAAGATAAAGATAATAGGTTCCTATGAAGCTGTACTTATCAACTCAGTTATGCTGTGTCACATCCCAGATGACAATCAGAGTCAGGATAGTTTGTGTCCCAGCCAAGATTCAAACCGAGCACCACCCAAATAAATGTTAAGATTATTTACACTCTACCTGCCAGCTTGGTGCCATAAATGGACTTTCACTGTATTCCATAAATCTGTTTATAAAATTTGTTGAAATTCAGCATGGAAGAATTTCACTAATTTGTATTTCATTCTTCCTATTTTTAGCAAACTTAATATTGTACCTCAAAGAATGTTTTAAGAAACTGTATATACTACATTATGGAATACACTGGTTCTGACACTGTTAATTGGCAGCTGGAGTTTCACCGGCAAACTAAAATGAATCCTTGTTCCTAGATTATTGTTAACTAAATGCATGGAGCAAATACCTACTTCAGAACAGCCAATAACTGGTCTAAGTGCATGGGGAAACCCACCCCCTCTAACAACAACAACAACAACAACAATAATAATAATAATAATAATAATTCAGAACAGAGTAGATGCCCAGCAGGACTGTTATGGCACTTTCAGCTAGCTCATGTCACCTTGATGTTGGTCTCTGTTCAAGACCCTGACCAGCTTGTCCTCGGCTGGTGAAGGAGTTCTCCAAAGGTTATTACAGTGCTTAAAATGGTACACCATCAGTTACAGTCCTCAGACAAGTGAATTCAGTCTGCACACTCACATCCTATTTCTTTCGTTTTAATACAGTGCAACCTCAGGGATCTGAATGAATTAAAGCACAGGTGTGACTGTATTATCAGATAATTTGGATTGTTGGATATCAAATAAAAATTTATATTTTTTAGTAAAATTATTTATTAAAAAAATGTATAGGTACATTTTATACATAAACAATGACCAGAATCTGCAGATATTTGACTCCATTCCACGCTTGTTGCAAGCAGTAACTGTTTTACATCCTTCACCAGCTAGAGAAGCGGGACAATTAATGTATAATATCATGGTTATTATTATTCAGTTAACATTGTGCTATAACCACATCCTGCATTTGAATATACTACAAATTCTGACCTATTGTGACCATCATCAAGTACACAGACCTTTTACAAACACCATTATTTCTATCTGCTGTTTCTCCTTACACTGGCCAGTGTTTACACATTGGGAATCCGTTGTATGGGTATGTTATTTATGTAATGTCCTTATGTTATAACATATATTAGATATTAAAATTAATATTCTTTAAAGTGTTAAAATATTGTAATAGGAATTAAAATTAATTTATGTGTTAAATGGTGTATATATATACATAACCCCCTTTCGCTTTATGTCATTGTATCCCTTTTGTTTTGTGCTCCAGATCTTGAGATGGTGCCCGCCAATGAGCTTTCTTGTTTTTTCGTGGGATTCTTCCCAAGATCTTATATTGATCTGGCTATATGTTGCCCTATGGGGTTGTGATGTGTTGTTTGTGTTTTTTTTTCTTTTCCTCCCATGGCCTGCTCTTATGTGGAAAGTGTGTTGCCTGCATGAATGGCTATGTCTTACACACAATATGAAGCTGCAGTATAATATTTTTACATGTTTCACAAGTATTCGTTTTTACTGCAAGGAAGTAAAACAGTCACAATAATTTTTTAATTTCTGGAGGTGTTGTTCTTTGGGAAGGGGTTAGGAGGGTGGTACTGTACAAGTAAGTTCAGAATACCAAGGTTCAATTGTATTATTACCTGCTTAACTATGCTTAGGTCTCTCAAGTTGTATTTTTTTTTTCAGGCCTTCCAGCTAAAATTATGTATATATTTCTGCTCTCTCCCATGCATGCTAAATGCATCCTCCTCAGTGCAATTTATTGTTCAAGAATAGAAATGCTTGTATTCGCAAAAGTTACTGTTGAACAGGTTCCAACCTTCAGCTTGCTCCAGTCTTATAGATTTCCATTCTGATGGCATGATGTGTCATAAACACATATGGATATTTTACCAATATTCTAGAAATTCTAGTTGTTGAATATGGTTAAGACTGTAGGTGAGCACATCCATAAACCTCCCCTCCTAAAAAAGTAGGAATATTTTTTGACAAATATTTCACCGTGCACAACAAGATGTGATGAAATGTTTTCATGCACAGTAATGCACTGGATCGATACCTTGCTGTTGGCATATTGAGGGTACAAGAAGGACTTGACTACTCAGGTGTAATTCAAGATGAGGAGTTTGTGCCAATCTCAAAATTGGACAAAAAGGATGCAGAGGAGAAAATGAGACGCAACGAATCAACAAACCAACTTGAATCACAAGGTGATAAAAGATAGAACCAAAAACCTCTTTCACAGAATAAATAATTATTATAATGTTTTTGAGTATTAGTACTATTCTTGTAGTAAACACACAAAAACTTAGCCTTTTAGTTTCAGATACATACTATTTGAAATGAAGTTGCACTATCCTCTACCTGTAGTATTAATAATACCTTAAGGGTGAGGTAAAAACGGTAAAGCTATCCCTGTAACAGGCTGTGGAGGCCCATAGTGTTGAGGTTGAGGTTCCCTCATTTTCTGGACATTCAGCTCGCAGATGGCAGTGAGATTGGCAGCCTGACGTGCCAGCAACTCTTTTCCCCCGAGAAAATTCCTGATACTCATTTCTGTTATAGGCTGAGTCGAACCCAGGATCATTGTGCAGCTGGAAGGATTATGTTAATTGAAAAATCCGATGACCTCATCGGAAATCAAACCCACAACCTCTCAGCTTGCGGCATAGTGCCTCAACCAATTATGTTACCACGTCCCATAGTTTTAATCTAAAGAAACTGGGAACCCCCTAATTTCTAAAATTACTTGAAGTACTGAGGTTTATATGTAGACTACATGGCATCTGCATTCCCTCAGTTAATGATCATAAACATTTTTTACTTCAAACTATTGTGCTCTAAGGAACAGTTATTTAATTTTGTCACTGTAATGATCTGTTCCATGATTAGTATAACTTCATATTAAAATAATGTTCATATTTAATAATTTTCAAGAATGGAAATTTTCTTCTAGTTCAGTGGTCAAATTTGGAACTTCTGTTCCAAATTTAACCAATCAACACCTTTAGAGTATTTAGCTGAAAACTTTATGGCTTTATGCAACAGATAAACAATCCACTTCATAGAATATTAAACATTATAAGCAGGCTCTTCTTCTTCCCCTTACAAATATCACTCTGAATTTGATGTATCAGTTCTTCTTTTATTAGAAAAACTAGACACCCTTTTCAGTTCTTAGAATAACTTGTTTAATTTAAGAACCATATTTTGGTTGAATATCTCTTTGATGGTCCTTACATCCTGTAACTGAAAAATGAACTAAATACAAATTAAAGAAAAAAGAAACACATTAACCTGCATAATTTATTTTTGGTGACACAATGTCTGTAACTTTGTTAATGTTTATGTGCAGATGTGAATATCACTGTCTTATCAGATGCATTGAGCAGTGACACAGATAGTCCTCCAGTGACACCAAAGATGCAACATGGAGGAACTGTGAACTGTGACCCAGCAGCAACAGAGAAATTGCTTCAGTCTAGTACTACAGTGACAATTACTTCCAAGAAAATGAGAAAAGTGTCAAAAAATCATAAGTCAAGCTTTCCAACATATGTTGGTCCTGGAGGAGAGCCTCTACCAAAATCCATCTTGAACAACATTACACAATTCCAGAGAAAGCAGCCCAAAGGTCTAATTGATGTGTGGTGGCTGTACGATGATGGAGGTACATTGTTGCAAGTTATATGTTAATTTTTTTTTTATTGCTAGTGGGGTGGGACTAAGTCCCTTGTACTGCGGCCACTTCTGGCCTACTGTGCCAGCCCCAGATGATAGGCGAGGGTGATTGTGGTGCAATTGGTGGAAAGAAATTGCCAGGGGAAACCGAAGTACTTGGATAAAACCTGCTCCAGCGTCACTTTGTCCACCACAAATCCCACTTGACCGGACCCGGGATCGAACCCAGGCCGCCGCGGTGGGAAGCCAGCGACTAACCACTTGAGCTATGGCACGATCAAGTTATATGTTAATTTTGCTTGATCTGTGCTTATTAACCTGCTTTCCTTATTTTGAGAAAATGAGATCACCTCGGTGTCTGTGTCTTGTGTGTGTGTTCATGCGCGTGCACACACACATACACATGTGTATACATATTCATTAACATGAATATGTCACTGTGTCAGTTTTCTACAGAATCACTTGAGGATACAAAACTACTTCAACAGGTGTACAAGAAATTTGCTCTGTGCCAATATTATTTTAAGAGAATTATCTTCTGTGTTGTAACATGATGTACTTTGAAGACAGCCTGGTATATCAGAAGAATATATTACTTCCATCTTCAGGGTCATAGGGTGAGCCAGGCAAGAAGGCAGTAAACTGAGCCTAGAGTAAACCAAGCAAGCTCAGTTTGCTGCCTGCTTTGCTGGTTTCTTGCTGCTTGGTTTACTCTTCAACCTTGAAAATGGAAGTCATATGTTACTCTGACAAATGGAACCCTACCCAAACTGCATGGCATTACAACACAGCAGTGCCAGCACATGCACAGGTTTAATGAGCTTAGCAACACAGTTCTTAAATTAAAATTCCATTGTCATGAAATTTAATTACAGCTGCTAACATCATATTAGAAGAAGATAACTGTTAGGGCATAATCACAGAAATGTCACCAATGTGGTTGAGTATATTCTGTTTCTTTCAGATAAATGTAATTTCCTGTAATCTGTTTCATTTGGATAGTTTCCACTGAGAAATTAAGTGATTTGTGTTATGCTATGCAAATTTCTTGCTTTGCTAGTAGAAGTCATATGAAATGGATATCAGAGAGGGATTCAGAAAACATAAATTCACACAGAGAAGATAGGGCTCTGTATATAGAGTACTTCTGATTACCCCTGCTATCCTATCTAACAAATAGAAAACAAAAGGTTGAGATAAAATCACCCAAATATACTCAAAATTTTTTCTCAAACTGGAGAACAGTAAAGCATGGAGTTCCCCAAGGATCTGTCCTGGGACNAAAAAAAAATCTAGTATATGTTAATGTATGGATTTATGATGGATATTTTACTACTTTTGTGAAATCCTTACTATTTATGTGAAATTGAATTGTGCATGTATATATGTATTGTATGATTTTTGACAAATTCCACATCCGGTAGGTCATCTGACTAACTCATGGATCTATGGAATGCTATGTATGTATGTATGTATGTATGTATGTATGAAGGGGAAAAAGCACACAAATAATTTAAAACATGGATAACTTAGAATACTGCTAAATATAGAAATTCAGAATTGCATGCATAGTATTTGATGTGTTTGTCTCAAAAACAAGAAGACTCTTGGAAAAAGTTTAT
Organism: Cryptotermes secundus; assembly: GCF_002891405.2. NCBI lineage: Eukaryota > Metazoa > Arthropoda > Insecta > Blattodea > Kalotermitidae > Cryptotermes > Cryptotermes secundus. Next base: position 1,270,048 of record NW_019737091.1, on the reverse strand, counting down.
TAAAAATAAAATGTATGTTTAATTTCTCTCTACACCTTTGGTTTGAAACATTTTTTGTTCTGATGAATATTACTGTGCTATGCTTGAGATGTGCACAAAATCATATGTAAGTCCTCAGTGTAAAGCAGTCATTATATTTTCTGATCTAAATGGAAATTGAAGCAGCTCAATAATTTTTTATATAGTTTTCTGGTATCTGATGTCATGAAAATCCATCCAGTTCTTTAGTTGTTTCATTAATACAGACTGACAAATGGACAGGCAAAAGAATTGAGCAAACTTAGCTGGCAGTCCACAGAGTTGTGAACTCATTTAAAAAAAATAGCACACAAAAAGGTTATAGAGCAGGTAATCTGTGCATTGATAATTAAGATTGTACTGTATTAATAATTTTCAAAGGAAGAAATTTATGAAGTATGAAGTTCAAGAACTAATAGTCTCTATCAAATCATTTTACTTCAGAAGTGTACTTTATATTTTCTAGGCCTGGCACTTTTAATTCCATATATATTGAGTACACGATCACAGTTTTCTGGCTGTCAGCTGCGCATCTTCTCTCTTGCAAGCAAAAGAGATGACTTAGATAAGGATCAAAGGAAGTAAGTGAACTTGTCTCCTGCATGTCAAGTAAGTGCACCATAAATCAAACTCTTTAGTTTCCATATTTAGCGTAGTTAAAGCACAACTTCTGTGTGCCTACAGATCTATGCCACCCTTGGACCCTCTTTTCTAGTCCAAATATAACTGAGGAACAACTGTACAAAGCTGAACAACAATGTATATTTTTGTTTAATAGTCTGCATGTTTTAAAAAGTAGAATCACTGGAATAGGAGTATAATTGTTGAAGTAGTGACTTTAAGGGTATAAAATTCGTAAAGTGGATACTAAGGGGAGCTTGTGTATGTCTGTCCTTCTCTTTCAGAAGTGCATGATTCCTCATTGAACTGCACATAGTAATGTGAATCATTCAACAGAACAGACCAATGTGTTAAGAACTTCAGACGTTCTTCCTCTCTAAAATAATAAAAACAAGATCCTTGTTACATCTTATTTTCTCCTCATTCATCAACATACACTCCTTGTTGTTTCACATTTTCTTCGTAAATTACATATATATATATATCTCCCCATCTTGAAGAGGTTTCAGTCTGATGACATCTGTTCTCTAATCTGAATATTTCTGAGCTTAATTGTGTAAAACATTTTTCTGTCTTATGTAGGACACTAGCTATCCTCTGGATTGAAATTATCATTGTTCTCTCATTCTCTTCTAGGCAAATACTATTGCAGTAGACCTCCCTGAATATATACCATGATCACTTCCTAGCACATTTTCCCAATTCATCATTCCTATGAGTGAATGTAATTTTTCATTTGACACTATATAACCACTAGAGTTGACAAAGCATCATTAAATAAATCAAGACCATTCATCCATTTAGGAAACTCTGTTACAACGTCGTGAGGACCATGAATGTGGCTCATAATTCAAACACCAATTGTCAGTTTTATTTAATTTTATTGTATCAGATGTTGTTGGCATCAAAGTTAGTACAGAAGGAAGTCAGTAAAATGTTACCAGCTGTGGGCAGAAACTACTTTATTACAATAATTGATTGCTCTCATCCTGAACTTTAGATAGAATTTTGTAGCTGCCTGCTTTAGTGGTTACTGTAGAAATCCATGATGTGTGAATAACGGAAATATGTTCAAAGCAGAATCTAGTAACTTTCTAATGAAGATGTAACCATTTACAGCACACATTACATTTACATGACACACCCCTGTTCCCATAGGATATGGGGTATAATGTTTTTTCCAAAATTCTTCATATTATTGAGGCCAAATACTATTTTTGATATAGTCTCTTTTTAACAATATCGTATTCAAATTACAGCAGACTGGGTATTAGTAGATACAAAATTTACCATTATGTCCAGAGAAACACCAGATGTTGTGTTCTAGTGGATATCACTTTAGTTTCCTTTTTGAGAGTTCCAAAGTTAAAATCTTTGCCCAGAGATTAGCCGTCCTGACTGAGGGGTTCTGTGGTACTCCTCAGTCCTCCAGGCAAGTTCTCAGATGTTACCTAAAATCAAGCTGCAGCTGGCCCCTTCCAAATTATTCCCAGTTTCTTATTCTCTAAACGCCCTATTATTTGACATTACTGACACATCTGAGTTACCAACATCACTGAAGGAACCTGAAATATATAAATAAATAAAATAAATTACAAATATAATACCTCTGTTATTGATACAGTAATTTATTTTCATTGCAGTCTTGCAGCTCTTCTGTCCAAGTTTCGGATTGACTACAGTGATGTTGTCATTATCTCTGACATCCACAAAAAAGCTATGGAATCCACCAGAAAAGAATTTGAAATTTTCATTCAGCCTTTCCGAGTTAAGGATGAAGAAAATTTTGAGACTTCCAAGGGTATTATATCTAGATGACAAATTAAGTAACTTCAGCAAAACTTTCATATGAAAATTATTTACCATATATACAACATAATTTTAGATATAAACATCTAGATTTTAGAGTGTCTTGTGATGCCTATATGCTTTCAGATGCTTATGTTTATTTAGTTACACTTTTGTGCCTCTGTATGCAGCATGACAGTGATGTTCATTTGTCTGATTATTTATTAATTACTATACACTACATATTAAATTATTCGTTCATGTTTTGATCATTATAAGGTCATCCTCAGGTGGTTACATGTGCTATATCTTCATGAGAAGCATCCTGTTGTGTGTCATATAATAGCGTTTTATGGGACCATCTGCACAACAATTACATCAACAAACAAATCGATGCTAACGTATCACAATTCATTTATTTGGCAAAGTGTCACTACATGATTCGAACCTTACAAGGTCATTATCAGGCAAGTCTACAGAAATGTGATCTTAGTCATTGAATTGTATTCTTAATATGGATCCATATTATTACAGTATTTTACCATTTGTTTAGCTGATATAACCTTTTGTTAAAATATAATCTAAAAAATACACAGATTTTAAAATTAGGAATAAAAATTAAAATGAAATATATGGCTTGGATTAATATTAATATATTTTCAATCTTAAAATGATTTACCCAAATTATACTCTTATTTTAAGGATTGATTTTAAGTCAGCTTAAGAGCTGAAAGTTTTTAGGTTCATCGGGTTTTGTCATTGTCATTGTTAGGTGGTTAGGTGTAGGGCAAAGCAACTTGTGGGGGCCCTTCTAGGAATCTCTATCACATTTGCTTACTTATTTTACCATATCTCTGCATTGTGTCATGGCCTCTTAAGTGTTTTCTTTGTGTTACCCCTGCTGTTTTTATTTTCCACATATGTTGAGTTTTGTATTGCTTTTGTATGTTGTGTTGTACACAAAGAGGTCCCCATTTTTATGTTGTAGTTTTCACATTGCGGTTCTGTAGATGGTCCCATAAATTGCTATTACATTTTTTATATATGTCAGTTGTATATTCATTATAGGCAAGAGGTGGCATTGCAGTGTATAGTATTATTCAGTTAGTTACTTATTTTCACAGTGCTAACACCAAGTGGTACATAAAAAATGTAGACACAAAGTACTGCATTATAACTGCTCATTGATCAGTAATTCATCAATTTAGCATACACTTCAGGTTGTAGGATTAGGGATTAATATTGTACATTAAGATCTGAATATATTTTCAAAATCTTAGTTCACATATTTGCTGAAGAATCACCTCTGATTTTGAGCAATATGGTTATTATGTTTTCATCACCATGTTTTCTTTCACAGCCATAGAGCAAACCTACATCACTGACTCAGAACTAATTGCACTGAGGGAAAAAACTAACAGACACATGCGAATACGTGAACTCTTACTCCAGTATTCAAAGGAATCTACATTCATTGTTATGTAAGTAGGAATCATTTATTGTATTGTACTTAAGAACATCAAATACCATGTCTTTTTATCACACTTAAAGGTACCAGTAATAAACCCACAATTGTTTATAAAATTTCTGTATGAGAATATAATTTTTTACAATTGTTTAGAACCATTTTAGTCCCACTGAATTGAAATCCTTAGCTTACCATTATATAGGGAATTCTCGCAGATGAGATAATTAGCATGCACATTGTGTAATATTCTTTAAAGAAATGGTAGTGTAGACAGAGACATTATATGGAACAAATACGTTTCACCAAACAGAAACATTGTATCTGTGTTCTTAATAAAAAAACTGGTTATTGTACAATGTAGGCATAGGAGTGTGTGCATGTAATTGTCTTATGTCAGTACTAAATTATGTCTCTGAGGATGAGTAGATGATGAATGAGTGGATGAAAATGGTTATTATTGTGCATTTTTTTGCACAATGTGCAATAAAGTAATATATACAAGTATGGGAAAGATTATATCTGACTGACTGCATGTTTGTTAAAAGATGGGAATGGACAGATAAATGGATGGACAATATGACATTGGAAGCCAGCCCAGGCTTGTACTTTCTAATTCCTACAGTCAGTAATAATAACATGGCAGACACACATTTGACACATGGGAGCCACACCAGCATCGCTATCTAAATTCGGTAGCCGTATTAATCATAGCAATCATAAGATTCAAAGTAATCACAATAACAGATTTTCACTTAAAATCTTTACTGTTTTCATCAGTGATATTCTGAACAACTAGATGCTCTGAGAATACAAAGCTCAAAAAACACATGTGGAAGCTGAAAATTTAAATCTTACAAAAAATGTGTGGAAGCTATGTGCTCTCTGACACAGATTTCACTTGTCCAATCATGCTATTAAACTGAGAATCAGATTTACAGCTATATAAACCTGCCATTGCCCAAACAAGTTGGGAAGAGATCCCCCAGAAGGAAGTGATGTTAATGGGTGAGATACCTACTAATATACACTGTCATCTTAAATTATTCAGCTTCATGTTTCCAGTCATTCAGATTTTTCTCTTTAAAGGCATCAACTATGAGGAGCTAAAACATGGCAAAAAGGCTGAGTTTTACAAATTTTTACCAATCTCTACTTCAAATAAATGTCCAAGACTGTAAGTGAAATACTTATATACTGTTATTAACTTCTCTGAATATAAGACAAATACATTATATTCTCAGTTCTCTAGCCAAATAAATGGAAATGAAGCACAAATGATTAAAAATATGCACTGTCCAAAAGTAATAGTCTTCTCAGTTCCCATAAATTTTAAATGCTCTACTTCATTTGAGATATCCGCAAAGTGAATATAAACAGACAAGATGCAAGCAGCAAGACAACTTACATTCCCTCAAACTGAAAAACTCCTTATATTATGATGGAGTAACAACTACAATTTTTAAAGCTTGTGCACCTGTAATTAATCGCCCATTAAGCCCACATTTATAATCACTTACTACTCACTGGCGTTAAGACTTCAGCAGTAGAACCACTGTAATGAGGCCTTTAAATGAACATACATTCTATGAAATTCTCTTAACCAAAAAAATGCATGTTGGAGGATGACTTGGTGAATGCTTTTGACTGTGTAAATCATGAAATCTTGCTAACTAAATTATATTTTTCTGGATTTAAGGACAGTGGCTATTTGTTTCAGGTGCTGTTGAACAGAAAGAAAGAAAAGATCGAAATAAAATCATCTAATGTAACCCAAAATTCCTTTCCAGACTGGGGAACAATAAAACATAGAGTTCACCAATGGTTGAGCCTAGTGTCTTGCTTTTCATAATCCATACAAACGACCTCCCAAACACAATCTACCTGTACCCTTGATATTCACTGGTGATACTAGTGTCATAATTTCTAGAAGAATTTGTGATGATTTCTGTATATTGTCCAACAGAGCTATTTCTCTCTCTCTTACTAGTAAATGATTTACTGCTAGCAAGCTGGCTCTGAATTTGGATAAAGTATATACAATTAAGTTTATAACAGTTCACCACGATATCCATTAAACATCTGATATAATGATGAATATATATATATAAAGAAACAATGAACACAAAATTGGTTTTTACCTTGGTTTTCCAATTGGTAACAATTTATCACATTGATCAGTTGGTTCCTAAGTTGTGTGGAGTATGTTCTGCAGTTAGATATATGTATGTTACATATCAGCAACACTGAGACTCTCAAATCAATTTATTTTGTCTATTTTCACTCTAAAATGAAGTATGGAAAAATTTTCTTGGGTAAGTCATCTAAGAGCATAAAGATATTTATGTTCCAAAAGAAGAACATTAGAATCATGGCGAGTGTCAAACCTACAAAGTAATATAGAGGTCTGTTTAAGAGATCAGAAAACTTATGTCTCCCAAGTGAATATATATTTTCGTTAATGAACTTCGTTGCATATAACTGAAAACATTTTCAGACTTATTCAGCCATACACAGTCCTTAACACAAGGAACAAGCACTGTCTTCATAGAACGTCTGCCAGTATTACATGTTTTCAGAAAAGTGCATACTGTGCTGGCATCAAAATTTTCAACATTCTGACATCTAGCCTCAAAAGTCTTACGAATAAAAAGACACAATTTTAAGTATTACTAAAAAGATACTTAAGTACACTCTCATTATACGCTGTTGATGGATTCCTTTTATCTAAAAATGTGTCATAATCTACTGAAAGGTTTATATAAATAGCATAAGCAGAAAGTACTGATGTAGACCTTAAGTGAACACTCTGAGTAATATTTCACATTTTTATTTTTAATGTGAAAGCTTCAATTTTATTTTAGATATACTGTATGTTTTGTGCATTTCTGACTTATTCCACATCCTATAATAATTTTTTACTAACTCTGGATCCATGAAATGTAGTGTATGTATGCATGTATGTAACAAATTATTTTTCCTTTGTGACTCATGTAGTATTCAAACCTACCTAATATCATTTATTTTATAAAAAAATATATATATACTAGTATCATAAGGGGTAAGGAACTCTATAAAAATAAATTAATAATGTGTTGTTTCATAGACTTTATTTCAGAATCTTACTATTTAACAGATAATTTTCACCTCATGACCAATACCTCTTTCAAAACTAAACTGATGTCATCCACTCTTATTCATATTCATTACAATTTTTAATATGCTGTAGGTGTTATTTTGATGAATAAGAATCTAAAAAATATTAATAAATCCAAATTAATGACTCATGACCTTTTCAAAATAAATGATTCAATCACTTTCCAAATTTCAGGGCACTGCCAATACCTAGGAAAGGCGTTGTTTCTGCTCCTTTGTATATGGCCTGGCTTGAATTGCTCACCAAGGGGATGCCTCCATACCTCATTATTCGAGGCAATCAGACTTCAGTCATCACAGTTTACTCATAAGAATCTGCCGGTCCATCACCACCACATTAGCAACGTAGAAACATACAGCACCTTTCTTCAAAGTACAGAACAAATAAAGAGTTATAACATGCTGAGCTTATAGTGGATGCCAGAGAATAAAGTCTTTTATAGTGATTATTCTTTATTGGATAAGTTCCACAACAAACAGGCAGTGTGTATGTGCCATACCAGCATTTTAATTCATAGAAGATATTTGACAAAAACAAAAAATGTTTACATTCCAGAACTCATATTAGCATGCTAATGCATTTAAAATCTATGTTTATTTACATAATTATTGTCATAAAATGACACTGATGCCACAACAGAGTAAAATTTATGTTTGTCATCCAGAAGTAGGAAATTTAATTCCTATGCTACTGCAATTTTGGCAGCCAAACTTATTTCAGGAGTATTTACAGTAAACCCTCGATAGCTTGGATTAATTGGGGGACACCTGGATTAAGCAGTAATCCAGATTAGTGAAGTAGAAGGTGGCCTTAAAAGACAACAAAAAACTTAGAACGCAAATAATGGTAAATTCAATAATATAGGTAGTGCTGATGAAAATAAATAAAAAAATGTCGCCATGGAGCCTTTATTTAAAGACAATAAAAAGACAAACATGTTTATTCATTGATAGAAAACTAAGAAGTTATACTTCTTTTTGAACATAATAATTCAGGTTTGAAGAAACTGTCAAGTTTTGTCTGAACAGACAAGTGACTCATCTGCCTTCCTAAATTCCATGTGTCTTTTAAAGTACATACTCAACTTTGAAGAGCATTTATCATATTCTGACCCAGATTATCCTACATCTGGGTTAACTGTAAGTGGATTAGCAAAGATTTACTGCATACTGAAAACAATGTGATGCTAGACTTACTGAATGTATGCATTATCACAGGAGTGCAACACACATGTGATAAAGGCTCACAGTATACAGAAGACAGGACTTCTGTCATGTAGATCTGTAACTAGAATTGTACATATATACATGATAAAAATTGTATTTTTTTAATGTTATGTTAGTAGTTTAATATAGATATTAATGATCTTCATTTAAGCAAACATCAGCCTAGTCTGTGACATGGTTGAAGTGAGTACAGTATTGAGTTTAGAATAATTAGTTTGATGTCCAGAAGAATAAATAAAAACAGACATTCCCATGCAAATTGTGCATTTTCCTGACTCATAATTAGTTTCATATTTTTATTACAATCATGCAGAGCAGAATGAATCAAATGGCAGCAGAGAGAAGGATACGTACAAAACAAAAAATTTCAAAGATAAAAATGCACTGTTACAGAAGAAAATGTGAAGATATGGCAGGTATGCTGGGAGTGGGGGGAGAGCTTGTACAAAAAATAGATTGGAGAGACAATGTAAATAACAAAATATAGTAAAAAGGAAAGTTTCCTTTGTGTCTAATCATCACACTATGAAGGTATGTAGATGATGTGGAGGTGAAACTTCAACCTTCTAGCCCCTGGCATAGAGGATGGAGTATAACAGGACTGTTAAGCTGTAACAGTCCATCCACTTTCCACCAGGATAAGAACCCATTTTGCATATTAAACAGGGTGTTGTGAAGTCAGAATCTCTACAAAACTCTGCTGTATTTTCAATCCTGGTTATTCAGACTGTATCCAGCCTATTTACTGTCACAGCTATCGCTGGTTATAAAAAATAATTGTAGTAAGATAAAGTTGTCCCTGTGCTTAACTAATTAAGTACTACGCTATGAAGGCATATGGGGGAGTGGGTGTATAGATCCACATTTTCTTGACCTCAGCAGTAGTTGTAGGTGAGTGGTCAGTTTCACGCCCTGGCCGATTTACCCCCCGGGAAAGAGTCCCCAGTATCTATTGGATAGGAGTTGGGTGGGCTCCAGAGCCAGTCTGAATGACATGGAGAAAAGAAAATTATTTACCCTCCCAGGACTCGAACTCTGACCCCTCGGCCGTCCACCCCATAGCCAGTCACTGTACCAACTGTTCTATCCCATCTCCCCAAATAAATGCAGTTAGACACAAAATGAAGATGAAAATTACAGGTTTAAATGAGGAGTACGATATATGAAAACTGGTGAGAAGACAGAAAAAATGTAATAGCACTGGAACAGATTGTAAATAGTTAAATAAGAGCATAAAAATCAACTAGGGTCATGAGGAAAGGAACCATGACACTAAACAGTAACATCCTTTATCGCCATATAAATTTTAGTAAAACAAAGTACTGTGCATGATAAAAGAAATGTGCAGATTATGAGTGTAAAAAAATAAAAATAGGAAACTTATTAACTTTTGTTAATTTTTTTCTCTCATATATGCATTTTATATGCACAATTTTTGTCTTTTAATTCATCATACACAAATCAGAATGGCTTTCACACATCTTATGACACCCTTGCCAGGCATTTAATTGCCTGATTAAACCTGCAAGACACATGGCCATGGTCAAATGAGCTAATGCAGACATTTTGATAGGAGAGACAAAACTCAGTAAGTATTTTGGTTCCTTAAAGTTTGTCCTTTAATATGTAAACTGAATGATATCTGTTTGAGAAAAGATAGAATAGTTTTGACTTTTAGCTAAGGAAATGAAAGCCATTTAAGGGCTCCCTGCATGAAGGTAATGCAAACATTGTGGACACCCTGTTACAAATTACGCAGTGTCAGTGACACAGTGAGTTAAAGAATTAATTTTACATTACAACATAGTAAATTTTCCAACCATCGTGTTTCAGATTCCAGCTTTATGACATTGCAAGAATCCTTCTATTTGTTTGTGAATATTTGATTCAGAAGATTTGTAGGATGTAAAAACTCATAAAAAAATATTACTATTAATGTACTATTATTTGGGGGGGCCAAAGTCAGTTCATATCAATTACAAATTTATTCAGAACTGGTAATTTACACTAACAGCAATATTCTTGTCACTTCTTTTGTATAACAACTTATGTATTCATAATAAAAATTGAGCATAAAGAATCTGCATTGATTTTTTAATAAGTTCAAATATAAGTAACCTTGATTTTTAATCTTTGTCTTTTTATATCTGTTTTCATTGTTTTGATACAGGCAACCTAGGAACAAAGCACACAGCAACATTTATCAACTTATATGGCCTTTTAAACATCTGTCTCCTGACAAAATAGAACACCCAAATGAAAACTGTTGCTGTGTTTTGGAAAAAGTATTCAGAATTCTAGACAAATAAGACGACAATATTCATTTAAATACTTTGGAAATATGATAATTTATGAAAGTGTATGAAGAACAGATTCATAACAATTTTAGAGAAAAATGGGCTCAGGAAATATATATATATTATTTTTCATTTCAGAATCTTTATTCTTTGAATTGGCTTGAAGTTTAATCATTATCAGTAATGCTATTCTACCCAACCACCAAATGGAATATTCACTTGTGCAACAGTTAATGTTCCTGCACCTGCCTTCAAGAGTGTGTGTGCAGGTGTGCATGTGAGAGAGATTTTCTAGTGTTGCTAGATCTTCTAATGCCTTGCATTCTTGCAATTTGGCAAGACCATGCATAGGTCCTCTGTTCTCTGTCTGTTGCTCAAAATAATGAAATACCTCAAAAACTGAATCTCTGTTTTCTCTGTCTAAAATGTGGCTCTTGTGTTATAGGTCTTCCATTCTAAAGACAGTAAACTCTCATTTAAATTGAACACTTTATTTTCACAAATAAGATGTTAAAGTATTATATTTAAGCATCCTGTTGCACTCTACACGATAAATGATACAAACTCCGTCCCAAGTGCAAACAATATATATTATATGTCTTTGATCTTGTTCTTTCTACACTACATGTTTCGGCCTCTATCGGCCATCATCAGGTGTATACTCTTAACGTTGCTGCCACACTGAACCCAGTCTAAAATTTAACATTTAAAAACACATTGTCACTTTCTTCGTATTATCAACGTCTACCTCGTTGATATGTGTCTGGTATGTAGATTATATTGCACACGTCAAATTTGATATTCCTGTAATAGCACTATAAAATCTTTAGTTATGATGTTTTTAAAATCCTTTAAAATTTACTCAAAATTTTAAATTTAAAATCCTTTAAAATTTTCTCAAAATTTTAAATTTAAAATTTACTCAAAATTTTAAAGGATTTTAAAAACATCATAACTAAAGATTTTATAGTGCTATTACAGGAATATCAAATTTGATGTGTGCAATATAATCTACATACCAGACACATATCAACGAGGCAGACGTTGATAATACGAAGAAAGTGACAATGTGTTTTTAAATGTTAAATTTTAGACTGGGTTCAGTGTGGCAGCAACGTTAAGAGTATACACCTGATGATGGCCGATAGAGGCCGAAACATGTAGTGTAGAAAGAACAAGATCAAAGACATATAATATATATTGTTTGCACTTGGGACGGAGTTTGTATCATTTAAGATGTTAAAGCTGTGAGGGAAAACAGAAGGTACATGTATCATCAGACCAGCTGCAGATGATTGGTTTAATCACTGTCATGTGGCAATCCTCGCTGCTAGCAGCCAACAGCCATCCACTGCATTATCAGTTCTGTGATAGTGCCATGGATAATATATCTACTTAATGTTACATGTTTCCTATGTAGGAGTATCTGTGAAATATCATTGCAATTTTGAAGCATGAAACAAAGCCATAAAAAATGAAAGCTCTGGAAAAATTAATTAATCCTTGTGATAAATTATTCTTGCTCACCTCCTATCAGATACCTTTCTTAAAACCGAGTTCACTGTTGGGTATGAGTACGAGGGGTGAGCCATAAAAACCGGCCCTTGCACTGTAACCTTCAATTATCTATTGAGTTCACGATTAGTTTCACATTTTATGTATGTCTTATCCAATATAATAATGTCATTCTGGTTGCACAAATTTTGTAATTTTTATCCTTCCTAAATTTTATTGGCCCCATATAATTAAGCATTCTTTGCACAAAATGTATCAGTTTCTTCATTCTAATATGTCATCTCCAGAACTTTTGGAGGAATGAGTATAGAGGGTTAAACAGTGTAATGTTATCTCTGTAAAAGGCTGTGGAGGCCCATTGGGTTGTTAGATGTCGAGTCTCCCACATTTTATTGCCATTCGGCTCATAGATGGCAGTGAGGTTGTCAAGCTTACACCCTGACCGCCCTTTACCACCACAAATATCCAAGCTGTTCCTAGTTCTCATTTCTCTTCATGATCACGACTCCTAGTGTGGAGGGGGTGAAAGATATTTCAGGTTTCCGAAGGTGGAAGATCAGACAATCTTCTTATCAACTGGGCAACTGGTTATATCTCATTGGGTTACACAATGCACACTGTTATTGTGTGATTCATAGGTGGAAAAGAACATGAGTGGAACATGAGGCATAGCACTGCTTTGCCAACCAATAGTGTGTGTGGGAACTGCCCACATTCAAGCAAATGTGACAACGCAAGTATCATTGCTTAGCAAGGGCGAGTAAACAGCGGTTGCTAGGCAAAGCGAGTAAACAGATGCTACTAGACAAAACCTACAACAATACGAACAGAGTGACATGTTTTCTGTATGACCGAGTCTTGGTTGTATAAGATACATTGAGTGGAAGTTTACAGTTACAGTTCTAGAGTTCAGCAGTTCTACAATTCTAGTTCAGTGTTCAAGGAGTTCACTATTGTTATTATTATTCTTAAATTCTTCAAGCTCAAGTTCGTCCGTGTATACTGTTCAACTGTAATAAATATTATAAATATCAACAAGTGGTGGTCTCTGCATAAAACGACATCCCCCATTACAGTTACGCATCTGTAGGCCGTCGGCGCTGTAGGTGTGTCATCTACGGGCGAGATAAATCGATCGTTAACATGGCGTTCACGTTGTGGAACTTATTGGAAGCAACATTATTATGCTTAAACGCAGTATGTATATTGCACGAAGAACGGTTTTTAGTGAAAAGTAAGCATTTTATTCTTCTATACTTGCACGTATGTAGAAAGCTGATTTGAAAATGAAGTATTTAGATCGAATATATTGTTGATCTTAACCTCATTTATTTTATTAACGTAATACCTTGCCATGATTTTTAATTTGTTACACAGCTAGGACTTTATTACAGCCGTAAGAGATGTACGTCTTATGTATTATATTGAATTCACAGCATAGCTAACATTTTTAATTTTTAGTGGGTTGGGGTGCGAACCAGAACATCCAGGGGTTTGGGGAACAGCCATCTGTCAGATCGCAAGTATTCAATCTTGTAAGATCAATACGTACTGTGATGAGAAGTAAGTACCTAAGTATTTTATGCTATTGAATACACTGAAGTTTTAGAACTGTAGTACAGATGTACTGATGAACTATATTAAGCTGTGGTTAGAATGCTGTCAAGTGAAATTATTGTTGTAATAGCACAACTCATGTGCCTTCTTGTTTCAGGTCTGTTCTGTGTTTTCCAAAATTGAAACTTATATTCAGAATTTTCTAAATCCTTTCTTCTATATTTTTACTCCTTATATAAGGGTACAAATTAAAATACACAAGTATAGTTTTCTTTCCTTTCTTCCTTCCCTTTGGTGCTACAGCTCAGGGTGAACTTTGGCCTCCTGAACAGTGTACCTCCACTCTTCTTTATTCTTTATCTTTTCTCCCTATTCTTTCACTGTTCAATCCATACATCCGAGGCTGATTGTCTGGTTTCTGAACAATTTAGTTTTTATGGTGTGAAGTTGTTATCCTCGTACCCAACCCCAAACCTGGAGGACCAGGGTATCCCTCTTCATCTGGTTCCTACCCCTTGATTTGTCTTGTATGTGTGACCCTACCAGTAGCTATGCTACTGCTGGCATAGCTCTCAGGGTCTCAGGAGCACTCAAACCCCACCAACACAATAAGGTGGAGGAAGTATAGTTTTATTTTTTGTTTTGTATAGGTGTGAAACTGGGGCTTCTTGTCTTAAAGGGAGAATGTAAATGCATGTTGCTGAGATTTTGATGTATTAAAACCCAAAGAAAACGCCATTATTTACATGCCTATGCTTTAAACTACTTGGTACAATTTAACCAAACATGAACACAAAGTGATCTCAGCCTGCTCCCTGAGCACATGTATTGGAGAATGACTGGATAGATGGCAGGTTTGCTGTCTTGCATAATACTGCGATCTGGACAACAAAATTCCAGCTGGTGTAACAGAAGAAGTTAAGCTCCCTACCTCCTCATACTCGGGAGCTGCGTGCAATTGAAATCAGAGGATGTAATCTCTTGCATTTGCCAGGAATTGAACCCTGACTCCTCAGTCATCCAGCTAATAGCCTAGTCAGTATGCTGGGCTGAGCTAACGTTGCTCCTGCAATAGTAGACTGTACAGTAATAAAAGAGAATGAGGACAGATTTATTTGCAGCATTTGCCTTTTTTCAGTCCTCAAGAATAGGTTTACTAGTATTCTGAATTTATCAATGTCTCATGTGTTTTAAGCTTATTGGGATATAAGGGACAGGATTAATTCCAAAGAATCTGTATTAGTTTGTTGATAAAATCTTGAGCAGTTGGCAGTGACAATCAGGAGCATAAGTCCAGTATTTAGGAGGTTGTTTCTTCATTACCAACGAATGATGTGATGGAAAACCTACTGTTGGTCAGTTTATATATGTTACAGATCCACTGAGGATCCATACTATTGACCTATGAAAATGTAAGGTGGGTGAATTCAACAGTAAAATCCTCTCACCAACATCGAGCTTCATCTGGAAACTTGAGACAGCATTTCCCTCCCTGAATGTTGCAAATTTCTTTTATGGAAAAGAGTGAACTGTGTGAAGCAATGTAATCTCACCCAGCTTTGTCCTATGTGAATGTTATTTAATTTAATGTAACCTCATCACTGTGAGGTAGGTGCATGCCACTTTTAGAAATTATGCTGTGGTGGCTGAGTCATGGCTATGTGTGTAATCCATTAAGTGTGCTATGGAGGAGGTGTCCTTACTTAATTCCAGAACACATCACAGCAGTGTGTAACAATGTCAAGATTTTAAATTGTACTGAAATCAGTCACCTAAGGTTAAGGGGGAAATTGAAGGGTTGGGCCTGGTATTTATTTGGTAAAGACAAGAGGAAAATAATAGAGGTACAGTATATTTTATTATGAAAGATATATGTAATTATATTGAAAGCCAAAACTTGTTTTCAGTGTTATCTGAAAATATGTTGCTAGTATTTTATCATGATGAAGATATGAAGATATGTGGTGTTAACACCACATATACACGGTGCCAAATCCCAGAAGACTGCTTTCTTCATAGTCACCGCCGTGAAAGCCTCAAATCTTACATTTTATCATGATGTTATCCATATTTGGGTTGGGGAAGAATATACAAGTTGTTGCTGAGGAATGTGACGGCAGTGTTGCATGATGGAGATTGAGAATATGAAAAATTGGAAGAAATAAGGCAGGGACAGGGAAAGAAAAATTTTCTCTATGTGAAGGATGAGAAGTCACAGTGCATATTTTATAAATTTTACTGAAATTAGATAGTGGAGAGAGAAATTATCTAAGAAGTGTTTAGTAATTAATGAAAAATTGGCATATAGAAGTGTAATAAATTGTATTAATAAAAGTTATCATAAGAATGGAGGAGAATATTTAAAGTTAAATATAAATGGGACAGTAGAGTAGAGGGAGGCTAGGAATTTAGATATTGAGAATATATAGACAGGAATTATGTAAACTAAAGTGAGATATTGGGTAACTTGAAAGCATACACACAGCTGAAACATATTTGAGGACTGTATACTGCAACATCTTGGTTTAATAGCTGCAGCCTGTGTAATTAGAGCTTACCTCAGTGAACTACATAAATAAATGCAATTAAAAGAGAGTGTATTTTAGAAAGAAAAACAACAAAATAATTAATATTTTGTATCACACAGAGATACTGGGTTTTTGGACTTTGTCTATCATCGGATTCTAAATAATTTAGAATATTTAGAATCTGGACTATGGGCAAAGTCCGAAAACCCAGTATCTCTGTGTGTTATACACCATCGTCAGAACCCTATAGTAATTACTTCTACAACTGGTACAGATCTGGTATATATCCTTCCTTTATTTAGAATCTGGACGATGGACAAAGTCCGAAAATCCGGTGTCTCTGTGTGTTATACACCATTGTCAGAACCCTATAGAATCTAATTAATATTTTGTATGTTTCTTGTTTCAGTTCCACTCATTATCCTCAACATTCTAGTAATAGTGTTCAAGCTTATACTGGGTTGATAGTGTGAAGGATGTGAAGGATTTGTGAAGTGTGAAGTACTGCTGTGATGTGTGAACAGATGTGCCTGTTAAGTCATCCAGCACTTACTTAGCAAGCAGCAACTTTTAAACATGAAGACAAGCTTGTGATTGTGCAGATGCAATTAAATATCACTGTTTCATAAATAAATTATTTTTACAAGAATACAGTTGAAGTGTGTGCAATGTATGTACATTTGTATGTATGAACAATGTACATATGATGCTAATGGTACTCGGTATCATATACCTGACAATTTGAAAAAATAAATTTGTTAATGAAAGTACAGATTGTGCAAACATCTTTATTTATTCCCAATATGTTTATGAACCACTGCATTATGTGTCATGATATTTTGTGGATTAGATTGGTATTATTTATTTGCATAGAGATATGTGAAACAAATGCTATGGTGTACATTCCTGCTGTTTATTTTGGAGGTACCAAGTTAGATTGCTGGTAACAGCAGGACTAACTACACATGGTATAGGATATGTTTGAGCCTGGGAGACTTACATGTTATTTGAACTTCAGCTTCTGTGTTGGCATAAGGGACACTTCTTTCTTGGTACTTACCAGATTATTATCATGTAGCAACAAAAGAGTGATAATGAAACTAATGTTCTTTGTGTTTAGTATTTTTTGTCTCAAATGTGGATAGTGTATTTAGCATCTTTTAATATTACAAATCATTAAAATTAAGCATTTTGCCACTGCAGTAGAATATACAGGAAGATCAAAAAGTCGTGCACATCACACTAAGCAATTATATTTTGCTGGTTTAATGCACAAACTACAAGGCATACCTTACATCTTAGAAATCTAAAATCAAATCATGTCTTTACAACATATGCTTGAAATGGCTTCCCTGATCAGCAATATATGCACAGGCTCTTTTTACCATGTTTGAGCCCATTTTGTGGAGCACCTGTAAACCGATGCTTTTAATCGCTGTCGTAATGTTCCTCTTGAGGTCATCCAGTGTATGCGTATTGTTTTTATAGAGGTACCCCCAAAGGAAAAAATCTGGGTGACAGTGCGGGGACCATACTCCTTTTGAAATAAGACGGTCACCGAAAAGCTCGCGCAAGAACTGCATGGTTTCATTAGATGAGTGACACGTGGCACCGTCTTGCTGCAACCAACACTCACGTTCATCAACTTCAAGAAGCGCAATAAACTGTAATGATTTCTTGGTGCACTGGACTGTTCACTTTTGTTTCAAAGAAAATTGGGCCTACTATTTGATGACCTGATACAGCACACCACACTCCAATTTTCTGACAGTGCATGGGCTTTTCATGTAACACATGTGGATTTTCAGATGACCAAATCCTATTGTTTTGACTGTTCACGTAGCCACTAAAGTGAAGCCACACTTCATCAGTGAAGAAACCCCATTCAGACTCTTCAATTCCAATAAAACTTGTTCTTGGGAAAATAACATGTCTGTCATGCAATAAACAAAGCTATACTGCAGACGTCGTATGACCGATACACGACAGATAGCATTTCTACTCGTTAGTACTCCTACAGTAACTATCTAGTGGTAGTTGATATATTAACTGCAATACAATTTATAACAACTTTTAGTTTGATGTGCGTGACTTTTTGATCTCCGTGTATGTGGTAAATATGCAGTTATTGTTTTTAATCTGATCTTTCACTGACTTGTTTTGCTTGCGTCTTTACGCTTTCTTTGACATCGCCCAGACTGGAATGTGTTTTTCTGCAGCTCTACCTTGAGTGACTGTGTTTGTGGTTTCTTCATTCACTCCAAGCAAATGTTGCAATAACAGAGTTTGTTGGGTAGTGACTGTTTCCCCCAGTATCACTTCCTACTTGATTGTACTCCTATTTTTAACCTACTTTCCTAAAGCAGGCTTATGGAGTCTCCATCCTCTCTGTGTAGCCCCCCTCCCAATAATTTTTGGTTGCCTGAACCAGTCTTTATGTTGGGATGTATATCATGGCAACTGAGCCCATCTCATTGTGTACCCTGTCCATGTATCCCTCCTTTTGGTGCTGGGCAGTAGCTCAGTAAACACATTCCCATGGTGACAGATACATGCAACAATAGAAGAGTTGGTGGATGCATCATTATTTTTGTTGTCTATTCCATAACAAAGTAGAGTCTGTGGGTCTGTGTATCCGCCTATTGTTGCTAGGTAACAACTTGGTAAAGATGTTCCCACAAGAATGAAGAGTTACTGGAGGCATCAGTTTCTGTGTGATCCATGTCATATCAAAGGAAAATAGGCAGTCATAATGTTTATAGTTGATTTAATTCATATAGGCAAATGAAGAAGAAATAGTTATCTCTCACCTTAAGAGGGAAACCCTGCATGAGTGTAAACAGCTATACCTGTATGGGTGAACCTGTTATATGTTAATTTCATCTTCATATTTAAAATAGTGTCAAATGTTTGGGTAATAGTGAAGTAGTTGTGGCTTAGCTTTTAAGGTACTGTTTTGGCATTAGCCTGCAAGGACTGAGGAAAGCCATGAAAATACATCAGTCAGGATAGTCTATGTCCTAGCTGGGAATCAAACCAACTACCTACCAAATAAAACTCAGAAGCATTATTTCTTAGCAAGCCAACAAGATTACTTATCCTGTACAGAAAGTTATAAATCAGTGGTATGTTTCTTACAAATGCTGCTTGTCATATTCACAAAGTTCTACTCATAAATCTGACATTTTATGGTGTACAAATGTTGCTTATCCTATACACAGAGTCAGAGCTTAACAAATCAATTAACTCTAGGTCACCATGGCACCTAGAACTTTTGCTTTGGTGCCAAGAATTTGGGAAGCAGTTATGAATTGTCTATGTTTTCTATTTTGAAAATCCTGCATCAGTAATCTTCATTTAACATAATTTTGAAGTTTGTAATTATATTATGGAAGTTCGTTGGAGGGAGCAGCATGTATGTCAAGGGAGAATGGATGATTTGTTGTTAGCATGTTGTCATTTTTGTTGATTTTATACTGTATTTGTAAAACAGCATAAAAGTGAAACAAGCTTGTAATTATATTACAGTGATTGGTTCCTGTGTTTAGCTTGTTTGTTGGTTAGCAATACTGTCATGATGAGTTCAGTCTTGTGTTTATCGTAAAGTAGTCTCATTCTGTTTGTAAAATACCATATAAATGAAATGTGCATGAAGACAGGCAAACAAGCAATCAAAATATCTGTCTAAGATTATACAGAAAAATAAATACCTACGCAGAGAGTCAAAAGTAAGGCTTGTAGGCAAATGTCGATGTTTCTGATGCAAGGACTTGCCAAATATTCATGACATTTTGGTTCCTTTTTTTTTAATGTGATTACTATCGTGTTTTGGGGTTGATTTGGTTAATTTTAATTTAATTTCTTTAAACTCTATTCTCTTTCCTTCTCCCACCTTGATTTAATAACTCCATGATATTGGCTGGACGTAGCCACTGTGATTTTTTTATTTAAAAAAAATAAATATGTATACAAAAATGGCCTAGGCAGTGCCCTCTTTTTATAAACATTCTTTTTTTTTTTCAAAATAAAAAAATCACAGTGGCTACGTCCAGCCAATAGCATCGAGTTATTAATCCGATATGGGAAAAGAAAGAGAAGCGAGCCACCGTGATGTCACCCAAGTATATCAGGCTTCCATCTATCCGCAGCTCTGGTGATTTTTCCTTAATTCGCTTAGTAGGGGGTGGAGTCCAGCTGAGTCCACTCGGCACGGCGAGCAACGATTGATCTATTGTACCTGCCCCAGGTGATTATGATGATGGAGAATTTGGTGGAATGAAGATTGGCAGGGGAAACCGAAGTACTCGGAGAAATCCCGCCCCAGTGCCACTTTGGCTACCACAAATCCCACTTGACCATACCCGGGATCGAACTCGGGCCTCCGCGGAGGGAAGCCAGCGACTAACCGCTTGAGCTATGGCGCGGCCTCAGCTCTGGTGAAACTACCACAACACGGCTACAGCCACCGTCAAGAGCACAATCGGTAAAATCGTTAACTTCTTTAGAATTAACTTTCCGCTCATCCACTGGTTAAAAGCATGGCGAGGAATAATTTTGTTCAAGCAATTAACTACAGGTGCCTTTAGATGCCGCTAGTGAATGTTTCCCCCTCTCCCTATGACTGCTTGGTGAGGGAGTCTCACTGCTGGTCTTCGACAATGTTCATTATCGGTTTATTATGCTATGTGTGCCAGTTCGTCTATGACAACACGATTTATAAAGAAACAATTGAAGACATGAGTGTTATCGATGAAATAAGTATTTATTCACTAAGCGTACCCCCTACATGCTTCGACCATATATGGTCATCATCAGGCGTCTAAAATGCCAAAAATGTTGTCAATGTAACGTCGTTGGACTGCTACACGATGGATCAATTGCTCCTAGTCTCGTCTTACGCAAACCATTCCTCAAAATATGATATAGTAAATAATAATTGAATTAAAATTAATGTAGGTAAGTCTAGTTTACTATTATTATAGTACGAATTAAACTGATATTTTAAAACCTATCCTAGCCTACTTAAGTGGAATGGGGTAGGACATGTAGTGTGTGTGGTGTAGATATTGTGTGTGGGGTACTACAATTTCTAGATGTATTTCGTGTTGAATTTGTGCACGTAGCTATCAGTACTTACTCAGAAGTAGAAACCTGACCTGTGCCTGGAGGGACTGAAGAAAATCATGAACTTTGTGGAAGGTGAACAGTTGGTTCCCAACCCAACGATCGAACCGTGTACCTCCCGAAGACAAGTCAGATGCATTAGATCTTGAGCTAACCTCTTTACTCCGTTCACAGTGATAATTTAATATTGCTACTGATCCTCTTATGCATGATTTGAGCTGCAAGTCGCAAAGCCTGTACTCATTTTCCGTTCAAAACTGAGCTTTCAATCAAATGGCACAGGTCGGTGCATATTCTCCCGTTACATTGTCACAACGAAGTCACTTTCACTGACGTGTAGGTACCGTCAAAGTCAATTCATACCGTTTGCTCTTGTTGAAATTCTTACTATATCTTTACCAATAAAACAAAAGTAATGCCACATTTCCAGACAAAGGAAAGGGGTCCGATGACTCAACGTTGTCCTACTTGTGTCCGCTGCTGGTAAACATATTATTTACTTTGCTCACTTTGGCCTGTACACACATGCAGTTACAACGTATTGACTTAATTTTATAACTCCATCATACCCAGACATGTGTACAACTTTTTGAGTACAAGTTGTTAGCATTTCATATATGCATTGTGTATTCTGTGTCATGCTTGTCAGAACACATTGTGTAACTGATGACCATGGAATTTTTGTTGAAAACTTCTTATATGCCGAAAAGTTACGTTATATGTAGACATGTTTAAAGATGTTTCATTCTGTATGTTGCCCTTTACGACGTAAGATGCTGTCCGTCTGCTGCACTACGTGGTGTGTTTGCGACATTATGCGTTGAGAAATATTTCCCCACAGATATGTCAGACACACGAGAAGTATTGCAGCGTGTATCTGCGACTTAGTCTGAAATGACATAACCGTTTTGCTGCGTTCGGGATATTCTTCATCGGTATTGTGAGGATGACCGTATGAAGAGAGGAATTTGAGATGGCTGCTTCTCTACTTGATACCAGCCTCGCAGTTCATTCATCTCTGGAGACTGAGATGCAACGCCATAACCGTTACATTTTAGCGGAGGAAATGCAACAGAAGAACTGAGAAACCCTTATAGATGGTGTGTGAGAAAGTACATTACGAATATTTTTATTGCAGGATTTGAAATTCTCACAACAGTGTTTATGAAGCAGTCTGTCATCTGGGATATAACTCCGTGTAGTCCGTTAAAGTTAAACCGACGTTTCGGAAGAACATGGCGCATCCATCTTCAGGGTCAAAAAATAAGCCAAATATACCAGCGTGAAACATCAAGCAAAGCTTGGAGATGATATTTTCTCCCGAAACGTCCGTTGACTTTCAACGGACTACACTACGTTATATCCCAAAAGATAGAAAAGTATCCGTGAGCCTAGATAGCTCAGTCGGTATAGCGACTAGGCTAGGGGTTGGAGTCGGCCGAGGAGTCGGGGTTCATTTTCCGGTTTGGGAAGAGATTTTTCTGTTCTCATTAACATACAGACAGGCTCTGGGGCTCACACAGCCTCCTATATAATGGGTACAAGGGACTCTTTCCCCGGGGGTAAAGTGGCAAGGGCGTGAAGCTGACCACTCATCTCCATCTAGTGCCGAGGTTAAGAATGATGGTGCTATACTTCCATCATTCTTAACCTCTTCAAGCCCGGGAATAACTTCAACTTTTTCTTTTGCCTCCTAAAGCGAATTCTGTTTTTGAGTAATGGCACAGTGTAGGTTTAATATGCGTTTCGAAGTTTCTGAGATATCTATTTCTCCATTTTCAATGCGAAGAGACTGCTCAATTGACCCAGCCGATACTTACAGTACAATTTTAGGCTTATATTCTTTATGTTTTAACAGTCGAGTTTATGACAGTTAGTAAATAAGGACATTAACTTTAGCGAAGAATGTAATGGCACTTTTCTTCACGTTTTCTGTATTGAAGAGCTGTCGGAAATAGAAGTAATTGATAATTACGCCACTTCAGAATCTGCAATTATTTATAGTTTTCGCCAATATAACTCCAATTTTCAGCCAAGTTTGCGCAACTTCAAATTTTTGCATTTTCATAATGATTGTTATTTTGTCGCTTAAATTACGGTAAATTTCATACAAAATTTGAAGGTAAGATTTATGATCTCCCGATATACCAAATGTCGAGATGTAGCACCTTGGAAGAGGTGATAAGTGCTGCTCGGACACCCCTAAAGTAAAAGATTTTTTGGAAGTTCTACACGTAGTTAATTTGACATTAGGGTGCGAGGGCATGAATTGAAATCATCTGGCTCAGCATAGGTTAGGTTCCCTTGGAGGAATCGTAGAAACATAGTAATGAACCATCAGTTTCTTTAAGAAGTGGGCAAATCTTTGACCACTTGCTTAACTATCAGCTTCTCAAGAAGGATTTATCTCTATGTTGATAATTACAACGTTTCGTCGGTTACCAATTCAGTGAAGCGTTATGTAAATATTTCATTCTGTAAGAGGAAGAGTAAAAATAACTTTGTGTTTATGCTTAAGTACGCGGCAGCGTGGTTGATTGAGGCACTATGCCACAAGCCGGAAGGTCGCGGGTTCGATTCCCGATGAGGCAGTTGAGCTTTTTTCAATTTACCTAATCTTTCCAGCCTCACTATGGCCCCTGAGGTCGACTCAGCCTCTGTCAGAAATGAGTACCAGGAATCTTCCTGGAGGTAAGGGCGGCCGGCGCGTAAGGCTGACAACCTTACCGCCATCTGTGAGGCGACTGTCTAGAAAATGTGGCAGCCTCAACGTCTCACAACCCTATGGGCCTCCACGGCCTGTTACAGAGATAGCTTTACCTATTTTAAATATCACATCATGAAGACATATGGGGACTGGAATTATAGCTCCAGGGTTCTTAAGCTCGGTACGAGATAGAGGTGAGTAGTTAGCTTCACGGCCCGGCCGCTTCACACCCAGAGAAATAACCTCCACTACCATTTCGACAGACGGCTAGGAGGGCCCCATATCTGGCCTGTACGCTGTGGTGAGAGAAACATCTCTGCATCCACTGAGAATCGAACCTAGATTCTCTGGTCGTCCAGCCAGTGTCCTAGTCATTGTACTGACAGATAAACTCTGGTTAACTTTAGTACATATTTTAAATATTTTGTGCAAAATTAGCCATAACAAATGTAACTTAATTTTCGAATGTCTGTCGTTTTCCGAAACTTCTTTCTATTCCACTGGTGTTCATACCGAAGTACTTATGGTTGTCATGTTGGTACTATTGCTTGAGGGGAATCTGAAAGCACGATTATTGGTTTGTCCTGTCCCGTGTGTCACAGGACTCCTACTTACGTTCTTGAATGTAGGCATTTCAATTTAAACATTGTATAAGAGATATATGGCATGTACTGTCTTCGCTCTCTTGGAAACCGGGATCGTGGGCTCGAATCCCATTCAGGGCATGAATGTTTAGTTTGTGTGTGTGCGTTTTTCTGTGTTTGTGTACAGGTAGAGGCCTTGCGACGAGCTGATCACCCGCCCAAGGAGTCTTACCGAATGTGTAAGATCTAGAAAAACCGAAGTGAACGGAGAAGTTCATAGAGGTAGGCCTAGGCCCACTGGGGCTGTAATGCCAAAGAAAAAAAAGAAAGAAAAAAGAGATACATTCATGGCCATGATAAGACGTTCTTTATGTGTTCGTATTTAGACTAAAAGGCAAGGATGTCATGTTGGAACCTGAAATGAAAAATAACGTTTATTCTCCCAGCCTATAACTATCATGCGCATTTCCTTAAGTTTAAAACTATTCTGATTCGTGTATTTATTTTAGTGGATACAGATGAAATTACTAATTGGTTATGAAGCCGAACACACACAAAAACACGAAATGCTTTCCAATCGCTGTAGCAACACTTATCAACATTATTCTCATTAACATTCTCATTTGTCGTATTATATTCCGATTATTCGTTTATTAATTATTAATTCATTATGACGTTGATCACCGTTTTGTCCACAGATCTCATATTCTAAAACTATTCGATACTCATCATAGTCGACAATGTCTTTAACGATCATTTTGTCGACCTTGGTTCCTCTTATCTTTTCTTCATTCTCTAAAATTATATCGATTTTCTCTTCTCCGATCACTTGCTCTCTCCTAATGTCCTGATATGAATAATTATATTTAGTAGTTTGTTTAACGACGATATCAATCACTTAGACTATACAGCGTCGCCGGTCACGGTAGCCGAGCGTCTAAGGCATATAATTGTCTTCGCTTGCTCGGAAGCCGGGATCGTGGGTTCGAAACCCACACAAGGCATGGATGTTCGGTGTATTTATGCGTTTATTCTGTATGTGTTGGCCTCATCATCATCATCATCATCATCATCAGTAATCTGTCAGACGACAGGTCCACAGTCTCTTCCAAAACAATTCCTCCACTTATTGAGATCTAGAGCTTTCTCGTTCAAATGACAATATCCTCTTTTGTCCCCAAGGTCATCTAGCATCTTCTTACGTCTTCTTCCTCGTCTTCTTGTCACTCCTATCCGCTCCTCTATCTTTCCTTCAATAACTTCTTTTAGAAGGCAGTTTCTGCGTAAAACATGACCAATCCAATTAGCCTTCCGTTTTCTTATTTCGTGTAGGATATTCCTCTGCTCACTGACTCTAATTAACACTTCTTCATTTCTCACATAATCGGTC
>NW_019737091.1:1211337-1242878 GCF_002891405.2 Cryptotermes secundus | reverse complement strand
CTTCTTGAACCAAGTGTTGGTGACAATTAGTCCATTTCTTTCACAAAAGTCAATAAGCATTTGACCCCTGTGATTTCGTCTTCCTAGTCCATGTGATCCAACAATATTCTGATATGGTTCATCTCCAACAATGCTATTCCAGTCACCTCTTCCATCTTCCTGAAGAATTTCTTCAATTGTGTCATAAACTTTTTCTACTTCATCTTCATACTCTGATGTTGGCATGTACACTTGCATAATCAGTATATCTACCGGTTCCGCCTTTAACTTCAGAGCAATAATTCTGTCATTACAAACAATCTTCTTAACAACACTCCTCACTACACTTTTATGCACCGTGTTGGCCTATGTTTAGATAAAGGCCTTGCAATGAGCTGATCAGCCATCCAAGGAGTCCTACCGTCTGTAAAAATGATCAGTGAAACTGAGAAATCAGCCCTGTGCTCCTAAGCGGGAGCGAGAGAAAGGAAAAAAATACAGCGTCGAATAATTGTGATAATGAATTGGAAAGGGTGTGGAAGGAAGCAGTCGTGGTCTGACTTGTGCTATCCCATCGTTTGCTTGGCCTTACTGAGCAATCATGAAAACCTTATAATGGCCGACTCCGCGTGTGAGATTCGAACCTGTCACCTCCAGAATACAAATCAGAAGCGTTACCGCTTCAAGTAACTTGCTCGGCCACATCTGTTCATGTGTGGAGCTTACAATGCTATCAGTATCAGAATTGTAAGAACGTCGATTGGTAGAACAGTTGATGAATTGGAAAGGATTTGGAAGGAATTGGTCGTGGCATAACGGAGGTACTATGCAGGTCCTTGCCTGGAGGGACTGAGGAAAATCACTAAGACGTAGTTATTATAAGAGGTGTCCCGACTGAGATTCGAAGCAAGCACTTTCTTAATACAAGACAGAAGCGCTGCCTCTTGCGTCAACCTGTTCGCTGATACTTACCATTAAACTTAGTGTCGGAGTGCTGAGTGCATTTTAAATTTCTCACATGTCTTGGCAGTTTCCTTCAACTTCTGTTACTGTGCAAATTTCACTTCCGCATCTTAACTTGCTTTAGCAATGCGTGTACATGATTAACTGCACCTGCAGTGGCATGAATATCTCGGATGAGGTATTCAAAGCGCGATCTTCTTTTTATGTCTTATTCTTCTTCTGTGACTGGGACGGAGAAACCGAGCATTACATATTCTTTTGTCACACGGGGGCAACGATCTTCAGAGGCTGCCGTGTGGTTCCAGACTGGAACTCCGTCTTGTCGACCGTCTCTTCAAAATACATCTATTACCGCCCTCTGGACAAATAAATGATATAATACAGAACAGCTGAGACAAATTGACGGATTTTTGAGTGTGCATAACAGTAATGACCCCGGGAGATGACCAACCTAAGAAGCGTCATGTACATAAGCCACTCTAGTACAGAGATTGCATTTCGAACACCGCAAATTGCAACAATATTTGCTTATTCAGTTCATTGTATATGTTTCCTTTGTCCCCTACAGATACCTTCAGGAACGAACATAATAACTGTTTATAAACAAAGCTTCCCATGAATTTCAACATGCCAAAAACCCCCATTTCTCCGTGTAGAGGCGGGCTAAATTACTTCCGCCATGGCCCCGAGAGTCGTAAAAGGCGACGAAAAGGAACCCAGTGCCTGGGTATACCTGGGCCACCCTGTCATTGGAGGACATAAATACAGAGATCTGCACCTCCAGGTTGCCAGTTGGACTGCTGACGGCCTTGGTCTGTAAAAGAAATTATTTTTGCGAAATGAAAAAGTGAAACCGCATGATCTAATTCCCAGGAATTGGCAAATCTGGCAGAATCTTCAAAGGAAGGTTATGGCTCAGAAAGGGCTGTTTTGCCAATGTTTATGATGAAACTCCCCATTAACTTATTTCTAGAATAAGCCATCCATTATATTTTCAATCTTAAAAAAAAATAATTATTTTGTTCAGCCTCTGTCTCAACTTCATATTCAATACTATCTTGTTTTAACTCGATGATGGGCATGATTATTTTATGTACATATCTTGATGATGTGTTCAATATCTGAAAAGTATAAGTCTTTGCTTGTCATCTGCTTTCACTCTGGTATTTGCTCGTCTTATTTTTCTAACCTGAATATGGAAGCGATATATACCTGCGAAACATCGGTTGACTTTCCGCGGACTACGTAGCGTTATATCCCAGAAGATAGTACTCTTCATAAGGTCTTCTAGGTTGTAACACCCTATAATCTGGAGTCAGTTTGGTGTTTCGGCAAAGCATATCGCCTCCAACATCAGGATAAACTTTCTGCTTGCTTCGGTTGGTTTCTTGCTTGACTTATTCTTTGATCCTGAAGATGGAGGGTAAATGTTTCTCCGACACGTCGGGCTCCTCGCGGACTGCAACCTAGAGGAGAGCCTACCTGTCATAGTGACCGCCGTGAAATCCTTCAATATAAGTTTGTGCGCTCTAAAATCCTCTTAAAATATTATTAAAATAATCTATACAGCTCAGTTACCAGCTTCAGCCTTAAATACTGCTGCATTTTCTTCTTTCAGCCTTCCTGTTCACTTCATATTTTAATCCTTTGTTGTTTTATCTCAATGTTGTCCATTCTTATGTTATGTTCGCTTTTTTGATATTCCTCACAGCCGTTCCAGCACTTGTTACTTTTACCTGTTTGTTATTTTCTTCTTCCTTCATGTGTTATCCATTGTTTTTTCCTTCATATGTTTCTGTATTCTTCTCTTTCTCTTGTGTGTTACTTTACGACGCTTTTAGTATTTGGACTATGTAGCGTCGAATAATGGATGACTGAGAAATTGGAAATGATTTGGAAAGAAGTGAATGGGCCTATTCGGTGTTCGGTGTACTATACCAGAATTTGCTTGGAGGGACTGAGAAATGACACGAGAATCCATACTCACGATAGCTGGTGTTCTGGCAAAAATTCGAACCAAACACCAACCAAATACAAGTCTAGTGCGTTAGCACTACACCGACCTGTTCGACTTCTTCTCCCCGCCCCCTCCCCAAGCATCGTTTCCGTTTCCTACAGGCCAATGATCAAAGACTGCAGCCCCATCTTTAGTCCCACAATCTGTCTTTTCGAGTTTTTTTTTCCAACTCTTTCCACTCTTCCGCAGTGTAAATATAAGCTAGGTATAATATTGTTTTCAGCACCTTGTTGCATTAATATCAGTTATTTCAGTAACATTTCAGTATTTCCGTCACAATGCAACACAAGATTATTACGGTAACTGTAATCTTTATTTACAACATGTTTCGGCCTTATACGGCCATCATCAGGTGTCCTCATTATGCTAAATTTTGCACTGCACTGCGTATCTCAATTTTAAAATTAAAATTAAAATTACGATAAAAATATAAATTAAAATAATAAAAAAATTGGTAAAAGAAGTTTCGTTCTTCTTGTCGGATCTGTTAGCGTAATCTTCGAAACCGTTTTTACTAAGTTTAATAGGGTGATCTATTTTAATTTGAATTAAAATCGTGATCTTAATCTTAATTTTAAAATTAAGACAACCAGTGCAATGAACAGTTCAGCTTAACGAGGATAACTGATGATGGCCGTATGCGGCGGAAACATGTTGTGAATGAAGATTAAACTAACTTTAACAATCTTTTGTTGTATTGTGACGGAAATATATGTTAATGAAATAATACGTATAAGCTAGCCTGTTACATAATATAGTATATAGCACACCGGTGGATTCACTCGACTTACGTGTAAATTTACGCCAAATGCATGAACTACGAGTATAAACAGAGATTAAAATGGCAAACATATGCCGAAACATGTCTTAGACAGCAACCCCATCTGCTGAAAGTAGTGTTACGTTGAAAAGGTATAGTGATCCGCACGACATGGTGCGACAATATGAGACAATAGTTAATGAGATTATTGTGTAGCTGTGACTTGCAACAGCAAGCAGAGGACTTAAGAAAGCTTTCAAAACGACTCTATGCCGCCTATATTCTAACTGTTGCAACGAGGGCGATCCTAACAGCGCTCAGCATACTTGTATTTCCTCTGTGGTGTGCCTTTCGTTCATCTCTCCTCCATCCAAGGCACCACTACTCTTATACACGTGTCTGGCCTTCTTCCTGGGTTAACTGCGACAGTGTAAGAACGCCACGTGCAAGTTTTAATACTGGTTCTCCCATTCGTCTTCAAAACGAATTTCACTTTTCCAAATTCCTCTTTCGTGGTTTTATAGCAAGATAGCTTCACCCACGCTGTCCTCTTGGGGATTCAACACACTCATTCAAGATGCTAGGTCATTAGGTTGTCAGGCTAAGACTTCCCAATTTTCGCTTCTCCGTCTGTGACAAACACGACCTCTCTGAACTCAGACGCTTAGAAAGTCTCGGAACGAATGTTCCATTGTTAATTCCATTCTTGGGTTATTACCCCGTTTGGATATGGGCAAACTTACCGATGTTTCGTAGGTACATGCTTCCTCCAGGTTCGAAGTTTTTAAGATGTGTGAACGCAAGGAGAAACAAACATCAGCAATTAACAAATGTGAAAACACGAAATCAGTTAAGTACCGATGTAACCAAGAATTTATTCTTCGCTTTAGGGTCCCTGCTACCGGTAGAATATTTGTTCAACACTTCAGAATAACGTGAATCTGCTGAAGTCAACATGACTGGTCCTTATGATCGGTAATAAACTGGGCTCGAAATCAAGATCACCAACTATAGTATTCTGCATAGAGATTCGAACAGGATACCTTCCAAATACGAGTGCGATCTTTTTGCCATGTCTCAGTGTGTAAGTTTGATGACAGCTTGTTACAACTGAAGATTTCAAACCGGATTGTCAGGAATCGATTCTTGAAAATGGCGTTGGCCGTTTTCTCGTTTAGCACGACATGTGATCGTCCCAGCCACTTATGGATGATAAAGATAAAATGGTTAGATGACACTGTAATGAGACTGCGTAGTGGTCCTCATTCCTATACCTGAAGATCCATTTCTAATCTCATTTCAGAGACTAATTGCTCTAAGTTTTGTGTTGTCACCCTCAGTTACTCTAAAAAATATCAAGATAATGTCGTAATTTAGATGACATCAACGCAAATTCCAGTTCGTTATAAGTACATACACCTCTGTAAAAGTATAACCACCTCTGTGGTCTAGTGGTCAGAGTTTCTGGCTATAGATCCAGAAGCTCCGGGTTCGATTCCAGGCGCTACCAGGTTTTCTTAGAAGTAATGGGTTTGGAACGGGGTTCACTCAGCCTCGTGAGGATAATTGAGGAGCTATTTCAAGGATATAGCGTCTCCGGTCTAGAAAACCAAAATTAACGGCCGTGGGGATTCATTGCGCTGACCACGCGACACCCTCTATCCGCTAAAGTTGGCTCTAACTTCGCCGACAAGCGGGGGCTGCTCGGTCGGTATAGTTCGCTTGCGGACTAAAGCCACGGAGTTTTTTTATAAGTACATATTAACGCCCGCCTATCGTCAATCACTTTGATCAAGTTCTGTTTTTACTTTCTTCCTAAATATTTTTTTCAAATTCAAAATAAAAATCGAAAATTCTATAGCTACCGCACATTAAACATCGGAAATATGGTAAACTACCTGGTATATACATTACAGTTTTCTGGTATATAGCGCCGTGTAATTTGGTAAATAGGTCCCGTCGTTTCGGGGAACCTGCTGTCTATCTTAAATGTAGACATGTTTTTCTTGTACCACGAAGATGGAACAGGAAGGCTTCTCAAAAATACTGGTGTTTATCTACGGAACTACAGTGCATCACACCCAAGAAGACAGCAGTCTTTATGCGAGCAGTCCTTGCTGTTAGAACCTCAGGCCTCACTGTCGTAACTCTGATTTTCACCGCAATCACGCCGTCATCCTCACAGTACGAGCTGCAATCACTGCGCCCAGTTACAGCAGCCATGGCCAGTTCTTGACGTAACAGTTCAGAGCAGAAGTGATTTAAGAGGTGTTGTATGAAGCTTCGAAACACCGCGTCCAGACCGGCTCACGGAGCAAGATGGCTCAGTCTGTAACGTTTCTAAGTTGCATACAAAAATTGCTCGGTTCGAACCTAGGCTGGCACATAGATTCCTGAGGTGTTGCGCTGTTTTAGTCAGCCTATTCAGGCGGATACAGTATGGTACCTTGAAATAGGCCACGACTCTTCCTTCCATATATTTTACAATTTATAATTCAGTTATCATCTTACTGTTGGACGCTGTGCAATCTGAACTACTGATAAGCCATTAAATATATAATAAATAAATAAATCAGATCGGTTCTGGGGTCCACACAGCCACCTGTTCAATATGTACTGGAGGATTTTTTCCCGGGGAAAAAGCGGTCGGGGCGTGAAGCTGACCATTCATTTCCATCAAGTGTTGAGGAAAAGAATATAAGGAGGTTTACCTCCACTTCCCCGTATGTCTTTATGGCACGGACGGCTTCAATTTTATCTTCGAAACCAATGACATCCAGCCTCAGATCCAAAAATGCTATACGGCTTTATGAATGTTGTATGAGTTACCATAATTTTAAATTGTGAGAAATAATCACAATTTGAAACATTGAATAATTCTCAAATATCATAATGGAATTCTTAGTTAAATTTTGCGTACATGTACGTCTTGCCGTTCTGTAGGCCCAAATTTCTTTTCTTGAAGATTATTTCTTTTACCTGTGATGGAAACAAAAGATCTCATTTTGTTTGACATCCATGATATGAGACCTGCAGTGCTAGTAATTCACTCAAAAGAATGAATTTGTATTTGCGGCATGATACTTCCACGTGTGGGGGTGATTTTGGATTGGATGATTGGATTTACTGCACCTTATACATTCACACAATGTGGGACTACAGGCAATACAGCTCTATCGCTATTCTACGCACTGTCCAGTTCACCGTTACACACGCACTAGGGTTCTCAGTCTTCACTAGTCGTATTCAGGCAACGGATTTATTACAGTCTCACTGTAACTTCAACTCACACATGAAGTCTTTTTGGCACAGTCTAATTCCTTTTTTTCCATTTCTTCTCAGTCACCTTCGACTGGCATCTCCAGAACCCAACCCAGTTCTCTTCCGATTTCTAGTCTGTCTTCGCGTCTTCTAACTGTGCCCTTTTGTAACCTGTCGGCACAGACTCCACTGAAAACACCGTCTTATATTGGTAAGGACGCGTGTTTACTTGTCCGTTACCTAGCAATGGATGTCCTATTATCTCATGCGCATGTGTTTGCAGGAATGTGTTTAGAGAGTCGTTGCCTAACAATGAGTATACATGTTGCAATATTTATAACACATTAAGGACTTATTATCAGTTTTAAGCTGCGCCATAGCTCAAGCGGTTAGTCGCTGGCTTCCTACCGCGGAGATCCGGGTTCGATCCCGGGTCTGGTCAAGTGGGATTTGTGGTGGACAAAGTGGAGCTGGGGCGGGTTTCCTCCGAGTACTTCGGTTTCCCCTGACCATTTTCATTCTACCAAATTCTCCATCATCATAATCACCCGGGGCAGGCTACAATAGGCCAATCACTGGCCGCCGTGCCGAGTGGACCCAGTTGGACTCCACCCCCCCTCACTAAGCGAATTAAAAAAAATATTATCAGTTTTTCCCACTGGTTTCACGTGTCTGAACGTATGTGTATGAACAAAATTGCAACCGGAGATGAAATAAGTATCAAATTCGACTATTAATTATAGTTGTTACTTTCAAACTGCAGAAGTATATTGATGTTACAAGATAGTCTCGCAGTTTGTGACAATTCATTAATAATGAAATTAGTATTTAGACATTATCAATTATACTAAAGTCATCCAACTGAAATTACTCTCAGTAACATAGACAACATTTACGTACATGATTATACACAGTCAAATTGAAATTATCAATATTCTATAATAGTAATAATTTCCGAAGCTAATGAATTCATAATTTAGACTGCCTGAAACTATGGATGAACTCGCACTAGGAGAGACTCAGCAGCTCTGTTACTGGATGGGAAGTGATTAATGGCGATTAATTCGTTGAAATTTGCTGTATTATTGCGCTGAGGTGGATTGAAAATTGCAAATCAAGAAATATATAAATCTATAGAAACAGATGGGAACAATTTCGCATAATGGAATAGAAATTAAATTGCTTTTCTTTGTGAGGCGTGAGCAGTTTGTTCTGAGTTTACGCTTATTGTAAATACTAGTATATATATAGTACCTTCTTCATGCAAAATTTATTTCTGTGTTAAGTATTTGTCCTGTATTATCACCACGATATGTTTCGATAGAATGTAACCTCATACGAGTACCCAAGTCGAGATGACTGAATTCAGCGAAACGGATTCCACATTTTAACAAATATTTAATTAAATTTTAATGGCTAAGAACAAGCAGTTGTTTTAAATTAACATCGCGTTAACATACAATATGAAATTTGACGTGCAGTGAATCATTTTAGCAGGAAAACATATACGATACGATACGATACGATACGATACGATCGTACTTGATAATGGCCTTATACGGGCGAAATATATCATTAGTAGTAAGACAGATAAGAAGCTATTCCTGTACCACACCATGGTGGCCCATAGGGTTGTGAGACGTCGAGTTCCCCACATTTTCTAGAAAATCGGCTCACAGATGGCGGTGAGGTTGTCAGCCTCACGCGCCGGCCGCTCTTTACCCCTCTGGAAGGTTCCTGGTACTCATTTCTGTTAGAGGCTGAGTGGACTCCAGGGCCATAGTGTGGCTGAAAGGGATAGGTCAATTGAAAATCCAGTGACCTCATCGGAAATCGAACCCGCGATCTTCTGGATTGTGGCATAGCCACTCAACCAACTACGCTGTCGAGTGCCCCAGTAGTAAGATAGGATAAATATTAAAGACAGAAATAAGAGTAGCATTGAGACGTTAATGTATATATACTAGTATCTACATTAATGCAACAAGATGCTTAACAACATTATTACCCTTGTTGTGTTATTATAAAAGCTTCGAGAGAAGTTCTGCAAAATCTGGTGGAATTGTTCCAACAGGCACATCAGAAGATACCGTAATGACCAATTTCCTCAATCTAACAAAGGAGTTGTTAAGTTGGAGGCATCGATGGGTCATAAAATTGGCAAATAAAATCCGGCATAAGTTTACGTGGATTTACCTTTGTACTTATGCCGCTTTCTTGTATTCATCAGTTGTTAGGAGAAAGTGAAAAAGATCTTCGCTACTGAAATGCTATGAGAACCTCGTTGGTCACTCGGGTGACGTCCAGCTTGTAGGAGAATACGTATGGTCATTAGCCTACTTGCTGCGGGCATCCGCCTTGCTTTGACGCAACACACATCTCCCTCTCTCTCTCTTCTTGATTCTGTCATGGGGCACGTCAGATGTATTTTCTATCATCAGGTAGTTTAGATGCTCATTATGAAGCACTTTCACTATACTGACCCTTCCCCCTTCCGTCCCTAACATAAAGAAACCTGAACCTGTAGGCGTTTATCTTAACAATCCCAGCAACATTTTCTGGGAGGGATGCAAACAGCAGTACTTTGCCTTTTAATGAAATGACCTACGAATTATAAAGTGAAGAACTCCAAGGTGTGGCCTATGCTTAATGCCAATTTAAGATGGTTGTAAGTGGGGATGTATTTCACAAGTTTCTTTGCAAGTTGTGCTGTATAATTTGCCACCATGGAAGGCAGCAACATGAAATCTAACTTTAGTAGGTCAGAGGGCGAAAAATGAAAGGGAAATCTCCTTTCTAATATTGAGCTTCGTTGAATCGCTGTCCATACCTAGTTTTCTCCTGATGTCTCACTAGAGATATATTGGATATTAGGTTTATATTGGAAGTATAAAAGGATTTGTTAAGGTATTAAAAGTAAGCCTATATTTTACGGTGGCGAAATGTATTTTTTCTTTATTTTTCTAGATTTTTTCTATAAAAAGCTTTATACAAATATAAAAAAACCGCGCATCCAACAATACATACAAAAGATACTGTACTATTGGAGATCTCTAATGTGTGGTGTATGATTAAACATGTGAACTGAACCATACAAAGAAATCCTCGCATTGTCCGTTCTTCTTAGAGACCCGTTTGATTCGATAAAATTTACGTTCACTGCAGAAAGTTGCACCTCGCTCAGCTGGAATGAACTGCGCCCTGGCACCCCGACATTTGCCAGTGCTGGACAGTCCAGAGTCGTGGCGTCGACGCCAAAGTTGGTATGCGTGCTGGGTTTGCGTCATGGTTGTGTCAGCAACCTTCTCACGGTTCCTCCTCTCAAGTGGTGTTCTGCTGGCTGATCAAGTGTCTGAGAGGGAGCGAACGGTGTTGTAATCATGGGTTCACTTAGAAGGGAGCACCATAAGAGCCAGAGGGGCGAGATGAGACCGAAAAACTTGCCGAGGGAGCTCCATAAGAGGAGGATGGCCCTGAGGGGTAACCACCACCGCCACCAGCACCGACGCTGGTCTGTTGATACTGGGCAACCTGGATAGCTTGGCGGACTCCTTCGAGATCGACTCCTACGACGCGTGCCTGGTATGATGGGGCCCCGTATTGGCTTGATGGCGCTCCGTACTGGGATGACGGATAGCCACCACCTCCACCGCCACCTCCCTGAGCGGAGGCGCTAGATTCTTCCTGAAGAAGGAGTTGACGGATCTTCTCCAGAAGTTGAGGTTCAACATACTGCCCTTCATTGCTAGAAGGACCAGGACTTACGGAGATGAGGTTGCCTCCGCCGCCGAAACTTCCAACGCCGAAACTACTACTGCTAGCATAGCCACCGCCGCCGCCGCCGCCGCCTCCACCACCACTGCCGGAGTAACTAGACGGTCTGTTGTAGTTGTAGCCACTGGGAGGCTCGGCGGAGATGATCCCAACCAGGGACGCCGCCAGGCACTGCAACAAGGCGAGCTATATTTAGGAATCAATTCAGAGTTCTCCGGGAAAGCTGGAGCTACGGGACAAAGAACCTGTCGTGTAAGACAGTGTAGCAAGGAAGAAGTGGTGAAGAGAGTAACATACACGCAGGAGCAAGATGCGGATAAAGTGAAACGTCTGTCAGCCCTTTAGTCTTCAAACAAAATGGATACTATGCTTACCATCCGCTTTATCATAAAAGAGCATTTTGACCTAAAGCGTGTACATTTTTGATATGACTAAAGCAGAGTGAACAGCGATTAAGCTCCTGTGCATCATTCTAACACATATGGAATGTGTTTATTGAGAGGCAGGGCCTAGATTTTAAATGACATTTAGATGAGTTTTACGATTCTAAAGGTTAATTAAACTCCCATTTATTCCACGAAGCAAAATCGTAGACACTGTATTCTATACAGAGCCTACAATAGTAGCCAATAGACTCCGTAAGCTTCGACGTTTAAACTTATTTCTAACTAGACCGATATAACAGATTGGCCACTCTAATATTTACATAATTTTTATTAAATACTTTCAGCCTGTAAATAATATTCTTTTCTGTACAGTGACACTCGGGACGTTCTCAGTGTAGAGAACACCTTAGTAACGTTTCAGATTAGGAATCACAAATTTCATATAAGAACACTATCTAATGTACAATCCAGTTGCTTATTTCACTTCTCTTCACTGACTTTTCTTGCTGCCTCAATTTCAATTCAGTTCATATGTAAGTTGACTTGCCCATTGTTATAATGCTTATTGCCGCAACTTAGCCCCTGTCTTGCTTGTCGCGGGAGCCGCCATCCTAAGTGCCAAGCTGCTACAGCTTTCACGAATTGACTAAACATAACAACTGATACCAGAAACGCATTTCTGATTTAATCACAGAATTTGCAGAAGCACCGAAGTCGATCTTGTAACCACTTGAACCAACGGAAACGAACTTGAAAATGCCGCAGCGAGTAACTGTGTTCCTTACCAGTGCCAAGGTGTTCATGATGAGTGGGTTAGCTCCCAGACGGACGCTAATGCGAGAGCTTGTCACGCTTACTGATGCCTTTCCAACACTCAACAACGCTCTTTTATATCCAAATTCACAGTGAAGTGACGTCAGAATCAGAGTCTGGTTGAGGGAAACGTATGTAGCTGCTGCGTATTGAGTGAAGTCTTGTTCCCTGCGAGCGAAGAAGAGAGAGGGGCTTTGCTGCTGGACTTCTTCCTCTTCGTGAGACAGAAAGAGATAGAAGACGAAAGAAAAAGTGGAACTCTGTTTCAGAAAGTAGCCTCTCATCATCTTCTGCGTCCTCGTCTTGCTGCGGGGAGAGAGAGAGAGGCAGGCTGGTGATCAATGCTTCATATACGGGGTAGAAGAGTTCGTATCTGAACAGAACTTGCCCCTCTGCTTTTGTAGAGGACAGGGTCAGGAAAATGTGTCCATTTCAACAGAGAGAGGTCACACTCTCGGCTGTAAAGTTAAGAAGTTCATTCACCTATCTTAAATTGCGAGCTGACGCTGATAACTTGGTGCAAACGGCACAGTCAGGACACGAACGGGCGAACAGGATAATTACTTTCTTTACATCATTTCTGCAATACGTGTTTCTAAGAGTCGATTAATTTTTTAATTGCTCCTAAATTCTTTTGATGAGAAATCAGTAAAAATCTGCAGTACTGTTCAGCTTGGGCCGGGTTAGCTCAGTAGGTACATGACTAGACTACGGAATAGACGACCGGATAATCGGGGTTGGATTTCCAGAGGGGCAAGAAATTCACAACTTCGAGATCGGTTCTGGGGTCCACCCAGCCTTGTATCCAATGAGTACCGGGAGGCTGTTCCCCCTAACAACCCTCTAGTACAGAAGTTAAGTATGTCTGGATTTTTTATTTGTTTATTTATTTGTGGTTCATTTAACGATGCTGTCAGAAGTTCAGGCTACATAGCGTTGAATGATAGCATGGATGTGGAATGAAGTTGTCGTGGCCTCCCTAATACGAAGCAGGGATGCTAACCACTCGAACACGGCATTTAGTAAAATTACATGGAGCTATACCTCCACTCTCCCATACGTCTTCACTGCACAAGGATACATGTATCTTTATAAGACCATTTATTTTCAGTTGTAAAAAATGTCGTCCTGTCTTCTTAGCCTGTTGCCATTTAACGAGACTCTATGAGCAAATTAGGCAAACAATTCTCAAGCGCAGCCATTGGCTACTTTACTGTACAATACAAAAACGGCAGAAGTACATAGACCTTTCTTTCTCTTGCATACCATGTTTAAACTCGGTACAGTACATACTAGATTATACAGTATCGAATGATTAGTGAATAGTGAATTGGACATAATGCGTTAAGAAGTGGTCGTGATTTAATTTCAGGTGATATTTGGGCAATGGTTTGGACAGATTGGGAGAAACCACGAAACGCCTGAGTCCAGTTTCGAAATAGGCGCATCCTTAATACGAATCAGACTTGCAGTGTTTGTACTGAGTGGCCAGGTCACTTAGATTCTGCTTCTTCTCTTAAGGCCACAACTCGTTTTTGTTTCGGCAAAGCTGTCGCTCCCTGGCTATGTTCCTAAACTGGAGAGGATTCTGTACCAAGCTTTCCATATTTAAATTGTTATTTATTACGAATTTTGTAACTTATCATTTACCAGTTTTTGCGATAGATGTCAGGTTCTATTCAAAAGCAAAGCTGTCGCTCCATGGAGAGTTTTCCAAAGTGGAAACGATTTTGTACAAAATTATCTGATTTAAAATGTTATTTATTATTAATTTTGTAACAGATCAGTTACCGGGTTTTTTTTTTGTAATAGAAGTTAGTTTCTGTCTGCATGAAGAGTTATATCTTCTGGGATATACGTCGTATAGTCCAATGAGAGTCAACTGACGTTTCGGGGACATATATCGCCTCCATCTTCATTGCTCATTTTCTCGTTTGCTTCATGCTGTTTTCTTGCTTGGGTTTTTTCGACCTTGGTGATGTAGGTGATACGTTCTCACAAAACGTCGGTTGACTTCCACTGGACTTCACGGCGTTATATGACAGAAGATAAAACATTTTATAGTCACCCCTGTAAGAACCACAAATCCCATTCCCCATATAATACGTGAATCGATAGTTAAATAATAAATAGAAAATCCATAAAATATCTACGGTAGGCTATGTGTTAGTTAACTAAGAATTTCAAAATTTAATTTTAAATTTCAGTTGTGAGAAACTGAGGTGAAAGGAACACTGAAAAAAATGGTCGCGCCATAACTCAGGCGGTTAGTTGATGGCTTCCCACCGCGGCGGCCCGGATTCGATCCCAGATCGATTCATGTAGGTTTTATGCTGGACAAAGTGGCGCTGAGACAGGTTTTCTCCGAGTACTTCGGTTTCCCCTGCCAATTAATCATTCCACCGACTGCTTCACATTCATCATCATCTATCATCCGGGGCTGGTACTATAGGCCAGTAGTGACCGACGTACCTATTAGGCCCAGTCTCACCCCACCT
Source organism: Cryptotermes secundus (assembly GCF_002891405.2). Lineage (NCBI taxonomy): Eukaryota > Metazoa > Arthropoda > Insecta > Blattodea > Kalotermitidae > Cryptotermes > Cryptotermes secundus. The sequence goes on along the minus strand of NW_019737091.1, from coordinate 1,228,427 downwards.
AGGGAAAAAAAGTAAACAGCGAAAACAAAACAATTTTTTTTCTGCACCTTTATACGGCCTGCAAAGCCAATGTCGCTTTCTGTTAATGGACATATAGCAATGAACCGTAAACATATAGCACTGTTGCCTAATGTTCGAACGGTCAAATACGCATGCGCCTTAGATGGCGCGGTCTCTTGGATCGGCATTTAAAGTGCATCTACTTAAGACAGTTTTAGGTGTACTTTACATTTTACCACCCCTTTTATTTAGACATACTCCTTTTTTTATTACTAGTGGGGTGGGACTAAGTTCCTTGTACTGCGGCCACTTCTGGCCTATTTTACCAGCCCCAGATGATAGGTGAGGGTGATTGTGGAGCAATTGTTGGAATGAAGATTGGCAAGGGAAACCGAAGTACTCGGAGAAAACCTGCCCCAGCGCCACTTTGTCCCCCACAAATCCCACTTGACCAGATCTGTGCTTGAACTCGGGCCGCCGCGGTGGGAAGCCAGCCACTAATCGCTTGAGCTATGGCGCGGCCCTAACTAACTAACTCCATGGAGCTCAGTTTTTCTTGAGGAACCACCAATTTTTCAGCTACTCAAAATTTACAAAAATTATCCTAAGGATCGTTACCTTGTTCACAAATCCCTCCACTGGTCCCTATCCTGAGCCAGATTAATCCATTCCGTACCACCCCGTCACTTTTCTCTGAGAGCGCTTTTAATTTAATTCTCTCATCTCCGTTTAAGTCGTCCTAGTGGTATCTTCCCTTCCGGCTTTCCCACGAAGACACTTCCTGCCGCGTGCGCGCTCCATGTCCTACCCATTTCTTTCTCCTTGACTTAATCATTCTAATTTGGCGAAGAGTACGATTTGTGAAGCTCCTCGTTATACAGTTTTCTCCGACCTCCTCTTATTTTATTCCTCTTGGGTCAAATATTCTCCTCAGCACTATTTTCTCAAATACCCTGAGTCTATGCTCTTCCCTTGACGTCAGAGACCGAGTTTCACATTTTTCTGCAGTCAGCCAATGTTTAAAATGTTATTTATTTCACGACGCTCTCGATGTGGCGTCGGATATTAGGAAGACTAGCAAATGACGGATTGGAAAGCGTGTGGAAGGGGGCTCGTGGCCTAGTGTGAGGTAACTTCCCGAAATTTATATGGAGAGATTGAGAAAACCACGGAACATCACATATTAGGGTGTCCTTTGGATCCGCTGACTTTTTCTTTGAGAGTGATTCATTTAACATATTTTAATATTTTTCTTTTAAAGATCGCTTATTTTTAAGAGGTGACTTAAATAAAATAATTATTAACATGTTACATTAAATCGAAGTTAAACACGAAGTTCTGGGAAGAACTATTGGCCTACTTTTCTTTCATTACAAATTGAGTGCTTGATGCAATTTTAGAGGCTGTAGTGTTGGCACTATTGATTAAGGAGAAGTAAATAATTAAATACGCCGTTTGGCCTCAGGTATCGTGATATTCATATCAAGTTTCATGATGATCAGTATAGGCACTCTTGTAATATTGAAAGTATTACCTCAACAATATGAGAAGCTGTAATGTTGGCATTACTGATGAGAGGGTTTTATGAATAGGGTTATTGAGTTGGACTCTAGTAGCATGATACACCTACCAAGTTTCATGAAGATTGATTCAGGCGTTCAAGTAATTCTAAGGTTTTACCAAAACCACTTGAGATCTGCTGTGCTAATATTACTGATGGGAGGGATTCATGAAACACTCTGCTGAGGTTGTTTCATGTGGCCTACCAAGTTTCATGAAGGTTAGTACAGGCGTTCTACTAACATTAAGGTTTCTCTCAACAATTTGAGAGGCTGTAATGTTGGTATTATTGATTTGAAGAGATAATTGAAGTGCGCCGTAGAGATGGGCTCAGGTGCCATGATGTACACACCAAGTTTCATAAAGATTATTTCAGGCGTTCAGAAGTTGTTCCGGGGGAGATACACATACAGACACACAGATGCAGAGATAGCAAGGTAATCTCATAAGCCTAAGAAGTAAAAAAGTAAAGTAAAGTTATCCAGTAACAGGCCGTGGAGACCCATAGGGCTGTGAGATGTTGAGGTTCCCACATTTTCTAGACAATCGGCTCATAGATGACGACAGCCTTCTTTTACTTTTTCAAAATAAGGAGAGTAGGCTAAAGAATTTGAGTAACTACAGAGAACTATAAACATGTGTGCCAAATCTCATAACTGAACATATTGTGGGTGTTCAGGAAAATGCACCTGCGGTTGTTAGACTTTTTTTTTTCCTTTCGCTCCCACTGTGGAGCATAGGGCTGATTTCTCGGGTTCATTATCATTGTTACAGATGGTAGGACTCCTTGGACGGGTGATCAGCCGTCACAAGGCCTCTACCTATACAAAGGACAACACAAACAGAGAATAAACGCATACACACGCCAAACATCCATGCCTTATTCGGGATTCGAACCCACGAACCAGTATTCCGAGCGAGCGAAGACAGTTCATGCTTTAGACAATAGAGGTCTTGCAACATCTCCTTAAGTGCACCTTCACCACGGTATGCCGCGACACGAAACACTCACGGTCGGTGTAAACTAGCAGGTCCTGTGAGTGGCTTCTACACTCGATAGTGCTAATGGTGAAACACCACATTCTAAAGTCACACACAAGCAGAGGACTTTCTTAACCTCGACACCAGATACGATAAATATTTACACCTTTGTGATATTCTTGGAGAAAACAGCTCACGTATATTTTATGACCTTATGTTGGTTGAAGCCAGGGCTCGGAAAAATAAGGAAGAGAGGATCGAACCCTGACCTTCTTAAATGATAGTAATTGCTTGGATCAATGTTCTGAATCTGTATATCGAGACTTGAGCATAAAATATGCCGCAGCTTTCATAATTAAGATGCGTTTCCCTCCAAAACACAAGGCACCGTAATCAGCCCATGTAACAGGGAGATCTTCTGTCCTGTTTTATCACATTGTCAGCCTATGCTGTAGGTTTCGGCGATCTATTGCTTCCTCAATAATTCCTACATGGGCCGGAATAGCTCGGTCACTGGTTAATGACTGTATGAGTATTCTATTCGCCACTCGGCTCCAGGACCCACCCACTTCTTAACCGACAGACACAAAGTCCTCTTTCCCCTGGATTAAAGCGGCCGAAACATGTAGCTGATCACTCGTATCCCTCCGATGTCGTGGTTAAAATACACGGAGCTATTCCGCCACGCTTCATGCTTATTTATGGCATGCTTTCTCGGCTTAATTAAGGTAATTTTTCGCTTTGTGACTACCCTTCAGTATGTAAATCTTATTATATCGTATCAGATGTTGCATAACTTCAGCAACTGTCACAGCAACAATGATCGAATTCATCTAGTTACGTTGATGGCAATGCACGTGTCTGTTCATAGAGAGGAGGATGAGATGGCATGGAGGTAGAAAGCCTAGGCCTACTTTCTAGAATCAGGTGGTTATACATCTCTATCTTCTTCCCACGCTATACCAAGAATTATGTGAGATTATACTAATTTAATATGATTACCATCTCAATTGTTCTCCTTGTAGAAATAAATGTTGGCCATTCTGTGATTCTGAGTTTATGTTAAGTGTACATGGAAAGAGAGTGTGAAGGAGATGAAAATATATTTACATGCAGGACATGTTCTTTCGTCCCTTCATTGCCCTTCTTCAAGTTGTTGTGCTGTTCTGGTTTACACTCATTTACTAATGAATTAACTACGAGTATAATCTGCAAGCCGAAGTGAACGGAGAAGTTCATGGAGGTAGGCCTAGGCCCACGGGGGCTGTAGTGCCACGGAAGAAAAAATACTGTGCAAGTTCTCTTTCAACTGTTGATAAGCATTCAACGTGTCACGAAATTTCCAGTCTTCATAGGAACAAACGTTCGTCATCATGTTCAAAACAGCCCTCCATTTGTCGCCATCCTGAGCTCGTTTTTTTCCAATCCATAAGTTCAAAACTTATTCATGCGTTTTCATATTATCTTCCCACGTACTCCTAGGTCTCCCAAGAAATCTCTTCCATGGAATATTCTAAATTTCAAGTCCTTAAGACCAAAGGAAACGTCCAACAATCGAAGACAGAATACCAGAATACCTAAATTCGCAGCTCGGTTCTGAGGTCTTCTGAGTTCAAGGTAGGCTGTAATATCAATCCAGCCTTCTTGGTATTTTTGCGAAGTAAGTTCTGAGCCATACACTTCACACGAAGTTGCCTTGAAGGTTTTGCCTCCAGGCATTTTGTTTTTACTCACCAAGGACCTTCATGTTACATAAAGAAAATTACGCAATGTGTCGGACATAAAAGACTTTACTATAAGGAAATGGTACGAAATAAAAAAGTGATTTATGACTAGTTGATTTAAAGTTCTTAAGATCGCTCCGACTAAAACGAACCTCGTCGTTCATTCCACGTTTGACAGCCATTTTTTATTTAAATACAATAAAGAATATTGAACTGGTAAATTCGTAAGTGAATTCGGTAGATCTACTCTATAGGTTGGTCTACTGCAAAAGCTCTAGCTTTCTCTCGGTTCGAATCTCGATCTGGAAATGGTTATCCTGTCTGAAGTTTCCTTTCTCAGTCCAACCAAATAAATTTCGACTACCTCCTCGGTCAGAAAACGACTGTTTCTTTCCAAATTCTTTTCAATTCTTTAATTATCACAATATTGCAAGATAGTTAGCCGTGAAATAACGCACAAAATTTATTGTGGCCCCATATTGTGCGTGAGGAAGTTTTGTTATTGTTCCTTCAACACAATTGTTTATACAGATTCATTGTACCCCGTTATATATTAATTACATGTTTCGACGCATCGGCCATCCTCAGGTATATACAGTTTTTACTTCTACAGTCTTCTTCGTCTGCTATTCTTCTCTGCACTGGCTAGTGTTTACACATTTATCCTTTCATATAAAAGAGACATTACTTACTTACTCATGGAGCTCAGCCCTTCTTGAGGAGCCGCCAATTCTGCAGCTACTCTAGATTTTCCCAGCATTTTATGGAACCCGAAGGTTCATCACCGTGTTCACAAGAGCCCTCCACTGGTCCCTATCCTGAGCCAGATCTATCCAATCCATACCATCCCATCCTATCTCTCTAAGATCCATTCTAATATTGTCTACCCACCTACGCCTTGGTCTTCCCTGTGGTCTCCTTCCTTCTGGCTTTCCCACCAATATCCTATACGCATTCCTCGTCTCCCCTATTCGTGCTACATGACCTGCCCACCTCATCCTCCTCGACTTGATCACTCTAATTATACTTGGAGAAGAGTACAAGTTATGAAGCTCCTCATTATGCAGTACTCTTCAACCTCCTTTGATTTAATCTCTTTTTGGTCCAAATATTCTCCTCAACACTCTGTTCTCAAACACCCTCAGTCTATGTTCCTCCCTCTTTACATAAATATAAAAAACCTAAAGACCTTAACAAGCACTCCCATTGTGTAAACACTGACGAGCGTAAGGAGGCCCAACAGACGAAGAAAAGGGTAAATGTAAGAACTGTGTGTATCTGAGGATGGTCCGCAATGCCGAAACACGTAGTAATCAGTACGTCACGGAGTTTAGTGTCCCTACACACACAATTGTGTCCACGAAACAATAATAAAATTAACCACAAAACATGACTGTCACCCGTCTCAGAAAATTAATTATTCAGATGGTTTCAATATATGCACAGTCCATATTCTTACGGTAAAAGGGACTATTGTTTTTGTTGCTAGAGGGGTGGGACTAAGTACCTTATACTGCGGCCACTTCTGGCCTATTGTATCGGCCGCATATGATAGGTGAGGGTGATTGTGGAGCAATTTGTGGAATGAAGATTGGCAGGGGAAACCGAAGTACTTGGAGAAAACCTGCCCCAGCGCCACTTTGTCCACCACAAATCTCACTTGACCACACCCGGGATCGAACCCGGGCCGCCGCGGTGGGAAGCCAGCGACTAACCGCTTGAGTTATGCCGCGGTCAGTAAAAGGGACTAAAACTCACAATTTAGGGTCCAAAAGGCGGACAGAGAACATCGCTTTAATAGATTTGATAAGGTTAACGTAGTTTGTTCGTGTGCTTGATTAAGTACTACATCAGGAAGTGGAGATACAGCTTCATACATTCTTAACCTCAGCACTTGACGGAGGTGAATGGTGAACTGACTTCTCGGCCGATATACCCCCTGGAATAAAACTCTCTGTTCCATTGAATACGAAACTTGGTGGGCCCTAGAGCCATTCTGAGCGCTGCAGAAAACAGAAAAATCCCGTGTCCCTGGTGGGAATTGAAGAGCGATTTCTCTGTCATCCAGCCCATACCTTGATCTCTATGCAGGATAAGGCATCTCTGTTACTCGTTGTCCCTTAGTTCAATGCGTTGCCTCAAGGTCCCTGAGAGGTCTGTCGGGTTGCATACATGCCTGGTATTGGAGTGACCCTGAAATGCCGTCTTAGAAATTATTAATGATCAGGTTTGCTCCGTAACAACGTCTGTTTGTGGCTGTTGATTCACCCAGCTGGGAGGAACAAGAAACAAACACAGAATATGGGTGAGGAAGTCTCTTGGAAACCGAGGAGATGGGCCGATAACATTAATGTTACTGTCTTATGAGATGTGACTGTAGTAGACCGTGACAGAAGTTTAGGAGGAACGGGGTTTTTTTATTTTCAGAGTATAAAATAACTTTGTCGCAAATAGGAAACAGAAGCCTTGATAGTCATCGCCGTGAGAACCACAGATCTCGCAAGATAATATTAAAATGAATATATTGGACGTAGTATGTAGAGTGGATCTCGAGGGCTCAGGATCGTGGTTCACGTTGAGCTCTGATGTTGGCAGCCTATAATTTTCTGGATCGGGTACAATTAGCAGAGAGTTAGGTCGTTCCACAGTAAGGAGGGTTCCTCAACTTTGAAAGAGGAAGTCTCACATTTCATTATATAGTATATGTGGCGTACCAACGACTGCTGGATTGTAACCTCAATAGTCTGCCTTGTCAAAAAATTCAATTTTCAAAGTTTAAACACCATTGCCGATCACAGTTGTTCATGTTATCGAAACCACTATTTTAAAACCATAACAGTAGCGGTAGCGTAAATGATTGAGGCATTTTGCTACAAACAGGAAAATGGCGGATTCAATTCCCGATGTCATTGGATTTTTCAATTGACATAATCCTCACAGCCGCACTATGGCCCTGGGTCCGACTCATCCTCTAACAGAAATGAATAACAAGAATCGTCCTGTGGAGTAAAGGGCGACCGTTGCATAAGGCTGACAACCTCACCGCCACCTGTGAGTCGATTGTCTAGAAAATGTGGGAACCTCGACGTCTCAAAACCTTACGGACATCCGCAGCTTGTTATAGGGACAGCTTTACCCTTTAACCATTAAATAGACCTACATATTTTTTATCTATTAACCTGAAATAATGTTTTAGATTTGTATTCGGGAGGAGCTAAATTCGAATTTCGGACGGAACATCGACTGAATTAAGCTTTTCATCGTATTTTTCAGTCATTCCAGGCAAATTCCGTGTTTTTTTTATTGCTAGTGGGGTGGGACTAAGTTCCTTGTACTGCGGCCACTTCTGGCCTATTTCACCAGCCCCAGATGATAGGTGAGGGTGATTGTGGAGCAATTGATGGAATGAAGATTGGCAGGGGAAATCGAAGTACTCGGAAGAAACCTGCCCCAGCGCCAATTTGTCCACCACAAATCCCACTTGACCAGACCCGGGATCGAACCCGTGCCCCACAGTGGGAAGCCAGAGACTAACGGCTTGAGCTATGGTGCGGCATAAATTCCGTGTTAAAACATTGCTTAGATCATTACTGCTTCCTTCTAAATCATTTTTTATTCTTCGTTCATCTGTCACACTACCAGCCGACAGCACGCGCTCCCGATACTGAGAACGTCGCCAAATATTCCGCGAAAGAAAATCTCAGGTCCACTTGCTACCTGCTTGTTGCTCTTTGCTTGTCATGTCTTCGACATGAAGTTGCAAGCAGTAGGTTTCTCAAAACGTTTGAGACCTTCTGCCGGACTACAGGGCGTCATATCACAGAAGTAACACTCTTCACAGTCCACGATGTGATAACTTCAATTCTGAAGCTAAAAGTTGTTTTGTTTATTGACTTGGACATTGATTCGGTCGTGTTACGTTTCTTTTGCGGCTACCTAATCTAACGTTTGCAGAGCAACTTCAGCAGATAGTGACAGTATTCTGGTGCTCTCAATGCACTCTGCCTCGAACATCTCCGAAGGTGCTTCATCGTTGGAATCAACACTAACTATATAAATGGGTTACTGATTTCGTGGAGGTTTGTACATATAAACTTGTGAAACCTATAAACGCTGGTCCCTACCTGTGCCAAACTAGAGACGTTGCTGAACACAGGACATTTCTTCCGTAACGTTGCTTACTCAAGGCCACGTCACGAATTTGTTGCTTGGCACGGGGTTTGGACTGGTAATTGGATTTATTGAATACTTATAAATTGTAACCACAAGTAATTATAACTCTTTCGCTAATTCACGCACTCTACTTCTCTCTGCAGCACACGCTAAGTCTTCTATATCTTCACTAACCGTTGCCTGATAAAGGATGCGAACATAGTCCTCTGCTTACATTCTTACCGGCTCATCACTTTCACACTAACTTGTAATGGTAACTGTCTAATCTCAACACATGACTGCAACTGTCTGGCTTGACTTAACTGCTAAATTGCAGTTAAATTGCTGAATCCTCGTCAGCACGATTCTTGGTTCTGAACCCCACGAGACTTATAACCATATTTTACTGACGGCTCTGGGAGCCTTCATACCACTCTCAACAACATAGAAAAAGTCGCCGAAATCATTGAAAACACTGCGTCATAACGCCCTTTTTTTAATTACTTCATCTCTTGTTTACGATGACGTAACCTAGCAACGGCTGTCTCTTCTGGCTTTCGTGTCACAGTATGATACACCTCCAAAGAGGTTTTGAAGTTTTTATTTTGCGGAAGAAATTTTGCACAGAGTTTATAAACACATTATCTTCAATTTGACATTGCTTAAGAGAAGAGTAATATGTTAATTCATTGCTGTCGGTGGGCGCGGCGCAGAAGTTCGTGTGGCCTCCGCCCATGCTAGTCATGTCAAAAGGTAAGAGCAGAAGAAAGTTAGCCTATGGACCTGAAGGCCAGAAATTGCACTCTAAGCTCACAGCCTTTCCTCTGAAAGCAAATAGGTTAAGAGCCCTAACAATGAATACTGGAAGGGTGGATATGTCATAAAGAAGGCCAAAGTTCTTAGGCGAATGTAGAGCCAATGAGCATGTAATTTACTGAAGACAAAAATCTATTCGATAAATAAAATGAAACACTAGAAATATTACATTACATGATATTGGCCTGTACTATTCACTTTCGTATTTATTTAACTATATACCATATAGAAGAATACGTAAAGTAAAAAAGTTAAAGTAACTTTAATTGTTTCTTGCATCCTGTTGTGTATTTAATCAATATTAGAGTCAATTTTACCGACTATTTTTATTATTATTACACTACATGTTTCGACCTGAAGAGGTCATCCTCAGGTGTACGAACACAGCTGTATAATTACACGCAATCACATTCGTCTTCTCACTGAATAAGATACAGGATCGAACAACTGAGGTGTTCGTACACCTGAGGATGACCTCTTGAAGTTGAAACATGTAGTGCAATGATAATAAAAATATGTTGTGTAGTCGGTAAAATTTACTCTAATAAAGTTAAAGTAACTAATTAAATACTACGCCATGAAGACGTGTGGGGGGAATGGGTGTATAGATCCACCTTTTCTTGACCTCGGCACTACTTGGAGGTGAGTGGTAAGTTTCGAGCCCAGGCCGCTTTACTCCCGGAGGAAAGACCCCCTGGTACCTATTGAAAACTATGTTGGGTGGGCCTCAGAGCCGGTCTGAACAACGTGGAGAAGAGAAAATTCTTGATCCTACTGGGGTTCGAACACCGACCCCTCTGCCATCCAGCCCGTAGCCAGTCGTTATACCGACTACGCTATCCCGGCTCATCGGAAAATACATATTAAAACAAAATGTATATAAACGTACATCAATGATATTGTCATGCGTTTTAGTGGCTAGGAACGGGTCTCGGATTGTTAATTGGATTTATTAACCATCTACAGATCGTAACTTCAAATAATTATTACACTATTGCCGATTTACACAATTTACAATCACCCCACACTAATCATCTCAGTCTATGCCCACTGGTCTTCACTGTCCGTTTCATGGCAACGGATTTACAACAGGAACTGTGAAAGTCTCACTAAATTACACACTCCCAATATCGATGTACTACAGCACATATAACGTCACACACTAAGTATATTAATTCTTCTTCTGGCCACACCGCTGTTGCCTTGGAACTTCGGAACTCAAGTCCAGTCAATTGCACATTCCTGTATTCTCCCATATCTTCTCGGCACGGACCACTCACAGAAAATACAACCCCTCTATTGTTGCATGATGCAGACAATACAGAAAACACGTGTCACGTGTCAGACTGCAAGTTCAAGTCAAAGTAAAAGTCACATTGCGACTGACGGTCAGGCAGTCAGTCAGTCAGTCAGTCAGTCAGTCAGTCTTGGTGTTGAGACCAATCTGGGGCTTATGACCAGATATTTGTTATTGTTTGACAGTTTCGGTGTTGTTTCTGTGGGGCGCCCTCTCTGACGAGAGGACGGGTCTATCTTTGTCAGAGTCATTGTCTGCAGTAGTAAGTCATTTGTCATAATGTAAAGGATGATTGGTCCGCTTGCAGCACTGGGTGTGGCGCGGACGAAATAGAAATCACAGCCTCATCTATTGTTGCGTGCTGGACCGTGTTTACAGAGCTGTGCCTGGTAACGCGTTTATCAGATCCGTTAAAATATTCATGTTTACGTTAGGATACTTTATAGCATGAGCAACTTTCTTTAAGGACCTCATGTGTTCGATATCAGGATCGTTTAAAGTAGAGATCCTAGCCAGGAGTAAAAACAAATGCGGTCGCCTGGTGGCTAGTGGCGACCGAAACATCTTGGCTCACGCTTAAATACTCACTAGGCATTCGGTAACTAGCTCATTGACTTTTGGTGAACTTGCTCTGTCAGTGCGGCACATACAAAATGGTGAGCAGCATTCAAAGTTACTAAGATCAAAATAATCAATAAATAATAACAATCGATTCATGTTGTGCCGATCACATTGGCTGCGCGGTCTAAGGTATGAACTGTCTTCGCTCGTTCAAACTCTGAGATCGTGGGTTCGAATCTCACTCAAAGCATGGATGTCTGTGTGCATTTATTCTGTGTTTTATTTGTTCTGTGTGTAGGTAGCGGCCTTGCGATGGGTTGATCCCGTCACGGCGCACGCGGTAGCGTAGTTGGTTGAAGCACTGTGCTACAAGCCGGAAGGTTACGGGTTCAAGTCCCGATGAGGTCATTGGATTTTTTTACAATTTACCTAATCCTTCCTGCCGCACTATGGCCCTGGGGTCCACTCAGCCTCTAACAGAAATGAGTACCAGGAATATTCTTCGGGGTAAGGGGCGACAGGCGCGTAGGCCTGACAACCTTACCGACATCTGTTAGCCGATTGTCTAGATAATGTGGGACCCTCAACATCTCACAACCCTATGGGCCTCCACGGCCTGTTACAGGAATACCTTTATTAATATTTTGTACTTTATCTAAGGATTTCGTAAGATAACTGAATGCAGAAATATGAGGATTTTCGAGCAGAGCTCATAATGTCTACTTTTCTCTTACATATATTTCTAGTCGTACCGATCTATTAGTATTAATATTGTTATTCTGTCACATTTTGTTAATAATCTGTTCTAAAACAGATTCTGTTTACTTTAATTCTGTCAGATATAACCTACAGGTTTGTTTTCCTTTTCTACCAGCTCATAAATATTAATATTTTTTGGAATATATTCGGAGTTAGAGTGAGAGACGTGCAACCATCTGGTCATTGGTCGCTTACCAGTTTTAACGTTTTTCCTCTTTGATTTTCATCACAATTCATAAACACCTTGCCTAAACTACAAATATGTGAATGTAACACATTTAGTCTCTAAATGTTTGTGTCAACATCCAAGCTATTCAGCACTTCTGTAGAGCTTACATAGTTCCTTTTTACACTACCTTGTCCTACCATGCCATGGGTCACAAAGACCTACCATTAAATTCTTTTTCGAAACTTGCAGAACGTAATTTGTCGTGCTCTTTTTTATTTTTTTAAGCATTTCCGAAATAACCAATGAACCACCCGCTGCACACATAGCTGGAGCAAGACAACAATTCCATGTTTCAATTGTTTATACCCAAGATCCCCTTTTATATCCGGAATGCAATTTGGGGGACAGAATTGTAGGCGTATAACCACCGTGTCTGTACATCCCCGCCAAAAACGAATTTGCCAACAGCGGCTTTTATCTATCCGCGATTCTTAATTTGACTACACTCCGACAAATAGGTTACTTCCGCGGCAAGAATCACCTCTCAGGAGGCAGAACCATGATGGGGCCGGAAATCTGTTTCTAGCTTCCAGAGTACCCTTATGGCGCAAATTTTTGTTATAAGCTTCTATACTCGTGCTTTATGTGTAATGCCACTGCATTTTCTTGTTTGTGTTTAGTGAAGGAACAGGAAACGAACTTAGGCTATTATGAGCGCTGAGAGGAACGCGTTTTTCCCTAATTTCGGGTTTGCCTTAACGTCCTGTCTTTGCTAAACGTCGTTTAGCTAAATTTTGTATTTCTCGGTGATGTAGCCTCCGCGGTTTGCGAGGGATTGCTCGATTTTCCATTGTTATTCGTAGTTCGCACTTTTATTGAACGCAGGTCGGACGGTTAATTGAAGGAATTTATGCATCGTATATTTTTGATACTGTCGAGAATAAGATATGCATTCAGAACTGAACGGTAGAACATAATTTGAAACGTCCACTTGGGGCAATAATATTCAAATAATGTCAATGAAATATGTTGTAATTATATAATTTAAAATGAATACCTTAATGTTAATATTCTAACCTCTAAAGCAGGACTTCGGGTGTTAGGACGAAGAAAATTGTGGGAACAGATTATACTCCAGAAACTAATTATGTACAATGAATTGAACATTCACGGAGTACAAGACGTTATGCTTAATATACAACACAATGTTTTAAAAGTATAATGAAGAAACTGAAAAGGTGGGTGACTATTCTGATCACTGAAAGAGCTATTTGAGTCATTCCTTTTCGACGTAGTTTTAAGTACATTTGCCAAAGATACATTTTTTACACCCTGTGAGTACACAAATTTCAGGAAACCATGTTTTGGCTTTTGACATTTAATCCAGTCTCCTAGGAAATCCGACTTCACGTCAAAGTACTTTAAACCACAGATGCACGCGGTAGCGTAGTTGGTTGAGGCACAATGCTACAAGCCGGAAGGTATCGGGTTCGATTCCCGATGAGATTATTATTTTTTCAATTGATTTAATCACTTCAGGCGCACTGTGGCCTTGGGATCGACTCAGTCTCTAACAGAAATGAGCATCAGGGGTCTTCCTACGGGTAAAGGGCGACCGGTGCGTAAGGCTGAAAATCTTACCGCTACCTATGAGGTGATGGTCTAGAAAATGTGGAAGCCTCGATGTCTCACAGTCCTTTGGGCCTTCACGGCCTGCTGCAGGAATAGCTTTACCATTTTTTTTTACTTTAAACCACAGAAACCTCATGGTATCTTTACTCTCAGTGGAGGTCACCGGGTGATCTTCATCCTGAGCACTGGTTTGCACCAATATCTGACAGGCGATATTCCTGGACTAAGCAGCAGGAACATTAGCAGCGGTGCCGTTTTGTTAGATCCAGAATTATTTAAGAACATTTTTAAAATTCTGGATCTCCCTTTGTGGAAGGAAGAAATTTATCTTCTGAGTTAAGTTTGGGTTTGTAAATTTACAGTCCACCACATTTAAGTTATTTCAGAGAATTATCGTCTCTTGGAGTTTTATCTCTTGGTGCAGGAAACACAATTCCTAAGTTGGTTTTGCCTGTGGATGCCTGTGGATACCTGTGGATAATTATGCACGTATTCCATGGCCTCCTGATGACACAAACAAATAGTTTGTATACAGTTTCACCAAGAGATCTTTAAGAGATCATGCCGTAGAGAATAATTCAGAGCTCCCGAAGAGAAATGAGACCCACGACCATCCAATATAAGTAGGAGCTTCAAGAAGTGCAGTGTTTTTAAAATGCTACAACCATTTCCGAAACACCGTCTTATTATTGTGACCTGGCAGTGCCATTTGCGGAGTTCACCCAGACCGTTGATCCTGCTTATGTATTTCCAGAATCTTACGTCTTCGAAAATGGCTACTGTAGGAACACACCAATAACACTACAGCCCAACAACTGTTACGTTCTCTCCAAGTTCTACATTAATTACCTTCAAAAATTCTCTCATTTTTCCTCCTTTAAACAACGATATTTTGAAGGCAGATTTTCATTGCAAGTGCAGTTTTATCCATGATGAACAATTTCGGAGTATTTTCTTGAATTCTTAATTCTTATATTTCCCTGACTAGGTCAAAGAACGTTTGTATAAAATCCTTATTCGTTCCTTCCGCCCCCTTTTTGACAATTCGTCTGGAGTTCTGGGAACAATCCATAATGTCCTCTATTAAGTAGTGAAGTTCTCTTTACTGCCACTTCTTTCTGTTTCCCCGTGAACGTGTCCAACAAGATGAACGCTTCCATAAGAACCTGATATGCAGTGCGAGCTGAACATCTTCTAGCCAAGTCCTTCAGTGTATCACTGAAATCCTTTTCTTCAGCGTCACTGGAGGCTTTTGAGCGGCCAGATCTTAGTTCGACTCTCTCCAATTATAATATATTTATTTATTAATTGTCACAAACAAGAGGCGATCTGTGTTAAAAGAGGATTTCTTGAAGAGATAATGAAAGACAACCAGGGAGCTAATCTAGCTGCACCGACTTCGTATCGAGAACTTCGGTTTGTTGTAATAATAACGTTTACATGTACTTTGAAATGAAAAGTTCGTAATCTTATTCCATCGTGAGAAGTTGAATGCCTACAGCTTGCTGATCGAGGATAATAAGGGCGAGCTATACAGTGAGCGTCCGGGAGATGAGAATTGCAGAGAGATTTTCATATTCGAAAACCTTAAGGGAGAGATCGTTCAGAAAACTAAGCGTAGGTAATAATAAGAAACTGCATCTAAAGGGTATAGAATGTGAGGATATTTACCTATTTTATTTAGTTCAGAATATCATAATTTTCATGTTTCAAGGATTGCATGTAAATTTTTTAATAAGAAAGTAACTACTTGCTTCATAAATATTGTTCTGCTCTATGCATTTAATTGGTTTATGTACATACTAAGCGCCGGTTACACTATCGTTATTAAGCTGTTTCTTTATTCCTTATTATCCTATAAAGTGTACCAGTACAAAAAGTATTTCGAAACAATGTTATAAATGTACTCTTTTATTCTGAAGATGGAGGAAACACGTTCCTCTGAGAACTGAGTAAATATCTACCGAGCTAACTAACTAACTCCGTGGAGCTGAGTCGTTCTTGAGAAGTCTCCAGTCGCTGAACTGTTAATATAAATATATTTCTTATAAAAAATTTACTGTTTTTGTTTTGATCAGAATATAACTTTTTATACCAACAGGATCTCTCTGGCGAAATGTGGGCTGTGGAACTTATTTGGCTATCCTTTCCCCTGTTTGTGATGTAGGATGATAGACCCTTATTTCATTGTACACTTAACACGATGGCGTTTATGCTTGCTGAACCTACTGGAGAGCTTAAGCACAGTAGATCATTGAAGGTCGCAGTGCGAGGGCCAGTTTTATGGCTCACCCCTCATACTCATACTGGAGAGCTTTGTTAGAAACTAAACTAAACCGAAGTGAAAAATTCTGTCACAAAACCAGTTTCAAAGAAGTCAAAGCGTACAGAGATTCCGTAGAAATTTATGTGATTTGGTGCTAACTGTCATTAGTTAGAAAAAATGTCTATCTTCTTCACAAATGAAAATTAAATTCAAAATAAATGTCCAACTTTTCATCACCTTGTAATTAACTATGTCTGGCATAGTCAATAGCTGCTGGATGAACGGAGTGATTTCTTCTGCTGACGAGTGATCGTAACCCGACTTCATCCTCACTACAGTCGAAAGCTATTGTATGATCCGTATTGCGTTTAACCCTTAGCAAAATGAATAATTGCTAACTGAATGTAGCGGCCGCACCATAGCTCAAGCGGTTAGTCGCTGGCTTCCCACCATGGGGGCCCGGGTCTGGTCAAGTGGGATTTGTGGTGGACAAAGTGGCGCTGGGACAGGGTTTCTCCGAACACTTCGGTTTTCCCTGTCAATATTCATTCCACAATCACCCTCACCTATCATCTGGGACTGGTACAATAGGCCAGAAGTGGCCGCAGTACAAGGGACTTAGTCCCACCCCACTAGCAATAATAAAAAAAAAAACAGAATGTAGCGATTCTTCCAGTAGGCGAATGACCTGACTGGGTTTTACTCTTAGCGGACTGAATGGCTGCTATCCGAATGAGTGAGATTTTCCGTAGATAAATGACCCTATGTGGGTTTGACCTTTGCCAAATTAAGGGTTGCTATATAAATGGAGTGATTCCATCTGCAGATGAATATGACCTTTGGCATAGTGACTCTATCAATTTTTTTGCATATGCAGAATAATTTTTTACTGGACTTTCTTTTTGTGTACACACTGTTTCTATTATAGGAGACTTGATACTCAGCTTAGTCATGCGATTTTATAACGCAGAGTTGCTGACGCTCGTAACGCTTGTGAAAGTTCGCCGTTCTCTTCTGAACTAACCGAATGAAGTTCTGTGTGTTTCAGCAACATATTCTCGCAAAAAAAAAGAAAAACAGAATATGAGCCATCTCAATGACCTAGCAGCTGATATGATCATGATCGCATCTTCGAATTCCACAAGGTGATCGGGTGTATTCCCCCCCCTCCCC